>NW_008709379.1:2658851-2705500 GCF_000327385.1 Lottia gigantea
GTTGATGCTTAAAAAACTGTAGTTTTCAATTAAAAACAAGGGGTGCGCCCAATCCATATACTCATGTACTACTATCATTATTGAAAATAATTGATCTAAATATTATTGAGATAGCAAAAAATGGAGCTATTATTATTGAAAATAATGATTTAAATGATATTGAGATAGCAAAAGATAGTGCTATTATTATTTAAAATGATAGATTGAAACATTATTGAGATAGCAAAAGATAGTGCTATCATTATTGAAAATAATTGATCTAAATATTATTAAGACAGCACAAAATAGAGCTATTATTATTAAAAATAATGATTTAAATGATATTGAGACAGCAAAAGATAGTGCTATTATTTTTGAAAATAATTGATTGAAATATTATTGAGACAGCAAAAGATAGTGAGAGCAAAACTAAAGGCTTTGAGAAATAGCTACACAAAAGCCAAGAAGAAACCGTCTCCTTCGAATTTCTTTTGTTTGTGTTTTAAAATTAAACTCATTCTGTTTTTAAATGAGTTAATTTAATGAAGAAATCTATTGAGCAAACAAGTATATGAATTAGGCCACCAACCCTCGGTTTTTGCTTGAAAATTATAGTTTTTTTAAGTGTTAACACGAAGCAGCGGTAGTGCTAGGAAGAATGCGAGTAAACGGACAAATTGGTTGCTTGAAAGGTTTCAGTTCCTAGCCCCTCACATAGCAGTAAGGACGTCTGTTTCAAGCTTAAATACATGTACTGTAAGTTCCATTAATAGTTAATAGTTTACAGTTCTATCATGCTGTCCTGCCATGGTACGGATCCAACCTTTGATTGGAAATATGCGGTTACACGTTCACGTTGGTCTTTGGCGTTTTTGTGGCATTTCTGTCCATGCAAGGAACCATTCCTGTTAATAATGGGTCATTCCTCCATGATCCCGCTGTTACTCTTTTCTGGTTATGATTTTCAATATCTCGTACACTAGTGTATGTGTGTTTCTTTTTTTCCACCATATAATTGTGAAGACAACAAGCGGCTAAAATCAAATACGTAACCTTTTCCGGGTTCAGAGTGATTGTTGTAACAAACACCCTAAATCTATTGGCAAAAATGCCAAAAGCATTTTCAACAACACGCCTTGCACGAGATAACCGATAATTCAATATATCTTCTCCTTGCTAAGGTGTCGATGTTGGTAGGGTTTCACCATGTTTAGATTCATTGGAAAATCATCTTGTCTCCAATCATATGATAGCTTACTTTTTCCTCAATCGTATCATCAATATTAGCTGGTGGTGGTATGTTAAGGGTGTTTTCTGAAACAGCCTTTTTAAGAACAGAATCGTTGAAGACACGTGCATCTCCTGCCCGACCTGCTGTTCCGGCATCAACGTAGATGAATTTATAATTTGCGTCAACCAGAGCCAAGAATAAATGAGGAATAAGGAATTTAACGAAACATCGTATCAATGATGTATTGTATCATGCTCAAATGGGAACATTAAGTCAATATGAACCACAGATGCAGAACAGCCAATCATTTAATTCTCCATTCCCCCAGCATACACCTTGACTATCGAGCAATATGCCTCACTATGCTCAGAATTCCTGGATGCAACAGAGCCCAGAACAAACACAATCTGAATACACTAACATGCTGTCTCCACAAACAAGTTGGAGGGCTCCAAACCAACAGCATTGAATAGTTCCGAATCAGAAAATATATGACTTGATGTAGTTCGAAACCAATCTAAATTAAAATAAGATTACAGTTTGGTAACATTTTGGTTTTCTGATATTTTAGTCTACATTATAATCTACCAAAGACCTGTCTCAATTGTGTAAAGAAAACAAGGTTCTTGATAAGATAAGATCATAAGATGCTGTTATACTTCTCTACCTTAGATTTCGCTTTCCCACAGTTCAATTTGACTTTGATTTGTTGAAAATACTACCTTTGGTAGACAGTTTGATAGTTTACCATGGAGACTAATCGGTGCCTGATACCAGTTTTCATAATGAAATATCTTCCATTTATAATTGATATCTCCTATGTATTGCTTAACGATTATTTTGGGTTTCGAGTTTCATTTGTTTAGCTAATACTATAATTAAAGAGGCATTATACAAAATTTTCATTACCAAAAACGTCATAAATTATAGCTGAGAATATTTTGTTGTCTTACACGTAAGTTTACGTAAACCTTTTTATACGCCCACGTGAAATGGGGGGGGGGGGGGGCGTATATTGTCGTCACCCATGTCCGTCCGTCCGTCGGTCCGTCCGTCCACAATTGCTCTACAAGACACAATTCTTGACAGATTTTGACAAAACTTGGTATGAGTGTTCGTATTCAACCAAGGATGAACCCTATTGAAAATCAGAAGAATCGGAAAATATTCAGTATAAGTTATTGCCCTTGTTCATGAAAACGCGTTCAATTTTTAACTCGTAAACACTCTAGAAGGAACAGTTCTTGATGGATTTTGACGAAACTTTGTGTGATTGTTCGTAATCACCCAAGGATGAACCCTATTGAAAATCAGAAAAATCAAAGATATATTTAGTATGAGTTATTGCCCTTGCTATTGAAAACGTGTTCAATTTTTAGTTTGTAATAACTCTAGAAGGCACAATTCTCAATTTTGATGAAACTTGGTGTGAATGTTCGTAATCACCCAAGGATGAACCCTATTGAAAATCTGAAGAATCGAAAAATATTAAGTATAAATTATTGCCCTTGTTATTGCCCTTGCCCAATGCTGCCAGTGGGCGTATATTACCTTGCCTGGCAAGCTATCTTTAAATTGTTTTGGCGTTTAAAATGTGTTCAGTTAAAACTTTCTGTCATAAAGTTTTCAGAAATCTGAGCAACAAAATTTACCCATCAACCAAAATGCCCCTTTCAATTACCAAATCAATATTATAAGTACTTTTCTAAAAATAATTCATTTATAAAAGATTTATAACATTCAACGACTCATTATTATACCCTTAAGCAAACTCAGATGCGCGTTAGAATGGCCTTGTTTGAAAATCCCACTGCGATGTAAGAAATAATCTTTAAGAATTCTTCTTTTAGTGCATTGAATATTGCTATGCTGGTCTCTTTCCCTATCCCGGAGATCGTTCTTTCGCCCATTCGAAATTGGAACGAAAGACTTCGGAACGTTTCTCCTGAAATTTAAATCTCTCTTAATCTTTATAAATTATGAAGTTAATGGACATCATTATGGCATGTCGAAAGCAGTATTATTTTTAAAGATTACTGTTAATTGGGAATACTTGTAAAATAATAGTTTATTTTAGATTTTCCAATAATTTTCTCCATCTGTTCGAGTTCATTTCTGTTAATTTCTTTCTTCCCACAAGAAAAATGGGCCTTCGGCCCGTCCAAATTGCTTGTGCAATTCTTGACGGATTTAGATGAAACTTGGTGTGATTGAATCACCCAAAGATGAACCCTTTTGAAAATTAGAAGAATCGAAAAATATTTGGTATGAGTTATCGCCCTTGTTTTTTTAAAACGCGTTCAGTTTTTAGCTCATAAACGCTCTACAAGGATGAATTATTAACAGATTTTGACGAAACTTGCTGTTTTAATCATCGAAGGATAAACCCTATTAAAAATCAGAAGATTCGGAAAATATTTAGTTTGAGTTATTGCCCTTGTTCTTAAAATTGCGTTCAAGTTTTAGCCTGTAAAGACTCTAGAAGGCCCAATTCTTGGTAATATTATACAGTATCGCCCCAAAAAAGTTCAAAAGAAGTGTAAGACTGAAGGTTAAAAATTTCAACGACTCATTATTATACCCTTAAGCAGACTCAGATGCGCGTTAGAATTACCTTTAAGAATTCTTCTTTTAGTGCATTGTTTATCGCTATGCTGGTCTCTTTCACTATAACGGAGATCGTTCTTTCGCCCATTCGAAATTGGAACGAAAGACTTCGGAACGCATCTCCTGAAATTTAAATCTCTCTTAATCTTTATATCGATATTATAGCTTTCGACGACGATAACGGCGTAGTAACAGCGTTAATAGTAAACTTATTTCGTCTTATGAAGACGAAGAATTATTATCCATCAAAATCAATTCCATGGGCGCGACCATTTTAAGTTGTCATGTGACTATGCATGCGAAGATAGATTTACCTCTAAGCAGATAGCTTTAGTTACGCGCACACACATGCATTTGTTCATTCGTGGAAAAAATTATCAAACACGTTTGATTTTCAACTTTTCGTCATGAATTACCAAAATCTTACATAAAATTACCCGCACACGGAAGCTATCGCCTTAAGGAGAAGTGCACGAATGAATTCTGCCTGAGCTGATGGCTCGTGTGTGCGCCAGACTTTAGATGTAGAGTGAAAGAGGAGCATGTTCGTTACGTGTAAGATAGTAAGTAAGATAGTAGTAAATTAATAAATTAATTCCCAGACCATTTTTCGACCAATCATACTTTTAGTCTCAGAAAGTGGAATTTCTTTAGGAAAGCTGATCAGTAATGCTCACCATCGAAATTTGAGTCACAATTATCTGCGTATGAATGTTAAAATGACGACTCGTTAATTTAAGATACTCTGTGATATATAGAAAAGATATATAGAAATAGTGAGTAAAATGTCTAGTTTGATGTATTTTAAAGGAATTGTGTGATTTTATAAATAATTATATTAAAGACTAGAATCGACCCCCCGAAAATTGAGCAGCTGCCTTTTTAAGGTATTATTATATGTGTGTTTTGATGTTTTTAACGAGTACTACATACAACAAGGTTGAGGTATATTTTAGATATATATAAGCGATTTTGTGCAGTACTAGTACTTCTGAAGACTATTTACATATAAAAGAGCAACATCGACCCCCGAAAATGGCGAACCACGTCCTTTAAGAATTGAAAATAAAATGTTATTTAACTCTCTCTGAATCGATTTCAATTCCTTGCAATCTAATAAAGAATAGTGTTGATTTCACGCATTGCTATATGGCGTGAATAACACACCGAATCGATTAACAGTTGATTGACTTGTAACATTTCTTCCGGTAATTCGATCTGATCCAAAAACATTTTAAATTACTTAGTATTATTTTTTATCTGAATTTTCTTATTTATATTATGAAGTTAATGGACATCATTATGCGGAAACAAGGCATGTCGAAAGCAGTATTATTTTTTTTAAAGATTACTGTTAATTGGGAATACTTGTAAAATAATAGTTTATTTTAGATTTTTCCAATAATTTTCTCCATCTGTTCGAGTTCATTTCTGTTAATTTCTTTCTTCCCACAAGAAAAATGGGCCTTCAGCCCGTCCAAATTGCTTGTGCAATTCTTGACGGATTTAGATGAAACTTGGTGTGATTGAATCACCCAAAGATGAACCCTTTTGAAAATTAGAAGAATCGAAAAATATTTGGTATGAGTTATTGCCCTTGTTTTTGAAAACGCGTTCAATTTTTAGCTCCTAAACGCTCTACAAGGATGAATTATTAACAGATTTTGACGAAACTTGCTGTTTTTAATCATCGAAGGATAAACCCTATTAAAAATCAGAAGATTCGGAAAATATTTAGTTTGAGTTATTGCCCTTGTTCTTAAAATTGCGTTCAAGTTTTAGCCTGTAAAGACTCTAGAAGGCCCAATTCTTGGTAATATTATACAGTATCGTCCCAAAAAAGTTCAAAAGAAATGTAACACTGAAGGTTAAAAATTTCATACTGGTAATTGTTACTGTACTGCCAAATATTTTTATTTAAAATCAAAGCTACCAGTGGGTGTATATCTTGTTTTGATTAAAGAGGAACTGTCATAAAGTAAAAATATTAATAGTTCGCCAATAGTCCAGAAATTTTGTCCTAAAATTCCTCCAAACTTTATAAAAAAAATTATATTTTGTCTTAAAATATCTCCAAACCACTAAAATACATAGTAAAAAACAATTTCTTTTGACTAATATTGTGTACAATTTGATGTCATGACGCAAAATGCACACGTCTTATATATTTCAGATCCAGGACAGTAAAACCAACATATTTTTGTAACATTGTTTCTTCACTTCCATAACACAATTGTTGCTGCACACCCATCAGTGGCGTTTCATGCCTCCCCCCGAAAAGAGGCTGGTCCGGCTTTGACCGGCTTTGTTTCATACACCCATTACTCAGTTGTTTCATACATTCATTACTCAGTTGTTTCATACATTCATTACTCAATTATTGTTTCATACACTCATTATTCAGTTGTTTCATACACCCATTACTCAGTTGTTTCATACATTCATTACTCAGTTGATTCATACACTCATTACTCAATTATTGTTTCATACACTCATTACTCAGTTGTTTCATACATTCATTACTCAGTTGTTTCATACACTCATTACTCAATTATTGTTTATATATACCCATTACTCAATTACTGTTTCTATACACTCATTACTCAATTATTGTTTATATATACCCATTACTCAATTACTGTTTCATACACCCATTACTCAGTTGTTTCATACATTCATTACTCAGTTGTTTCTATACACTCATTACTCAATTGTTTCTATACACTCATTTCTCAATTGTTTCTATACACTCATTACTCAATTATTGTTTCATACACTCATTACTCAATTATTGTTTCTATACACTCATTACTCAATTATTGTTTATATATACCCATTACTCAATTACTGTTTCTATACACTCATTACTCAATTATTGTTTATATATACCCATTACTCAATTATTGTTTATATATACTCATTACTCAATTGTTTCTATACACTCATTACACAATTATTGTTTATATATACCCATTACTCATTTACTGTTTCTATACACTCATTACTCAATTATTGTTTATATATACCCATTACTCAATTACTGTTTCATACACCCATTACTCAGTTGTTTCATACATTCATTACTCAGTTGTTTCTATACACTCATTACTCAATTGTTTCTATACACTCATTACTCAATTGTTTCTATACACTCATTACTCAATTATTGTTTCATACACTCATTACTCAATTATTGTTTCATACACTCGTTACTCAATTATTGTTTATATACACCCATTACTCAATTATTGTTTCATACACTCATTACTCAATTATTGTATCTATACACTCATTACTCAATTGTTTCTATAGTCCCATTACTCAAGTGTTTCTATACACTCATTACTCAGTTATTGTTTATATACACTCATTACTCAATTATTGTTTCTATACACCCGTTACTCGATTATTGTTTATATACACCCATTACTCAATTATTGTTTCATACACTCATTACTCAATTATTGTATCTATACACTCATTACTCAATTGTTTCTATAGTCCCATTACTCAATTGTTTCTATACACTCATTACTCAGTTATTGTTTATATACACTCATTACTCAACTATTGTTTCTATACACCCATTACTCGATTATTGTTTCTATATACTCATTACTCGATTATTGTTTATATACACCCATTACTCAGTTGTTTCATACACTCATTACTCAATTGTTTCTATATACTCATTACTCATTTATTATTTCTATACACCCATTACTTAATTATTGTTTCTATACACCCATTACTCAATTATCATTTCTATACACCCATTACTCAATTATTGTATCTATACACCCATTACTCAATTATGGTTTCTATACACACATTACTCAATTATTGTTTATATATACCCATTACTCAATTACTGTTTCTATACACCCATTACTCAATTGTTTCTATACACTCATTACTCAATTATTGTTTCATACACTCATCACTCAATTATTGTTTATATATACCCATTACTCAATTATTGTTTATATACACTTGTTACTCAATTGTTTCTATACATTCATTACTCAATTATTGTTTCTATACACTCGTTACTCAATTGTTTCTATACACCCGTTACTCAATTGTTTCTATACACTCATTACTCAATTATTGTTTATATACACTCGTTACTCAATTGTTTCTATACACTCATTACTCAATTATTGTTTCTATACACCCATTACTCAATTATTATTTCTATACACCCATTACTTAATTATTGTTTCTATACACCCATTACTCAATTATCATTTCTATACACCCATTACTCAATTATTGTATCTATACACCCATTACTCAATTATTGTTTCTATACACTCATTACTCAATATTGTTTATGTACACTCATTACTCAATTATTGTTTGTATACACTCGTTACTCAATTGTTTCTATACACTCATTACTCAATTATTGTTTCTATACACCCATTACTCAATTATTGTTTCTATACACTCATTACTCATTTATTGTTTCTATACACCCATTACTCAATTACTGTTTCTATACACCAATTACTCAATTGTTTCTATACACCCATTACTCAATTATTGTTTATATACACTCGTTACTCAATTGTTTCTATACACTCATTACTGAATTATTGTTTCTATACACCCATTACTCAATTGTTTCTATACACTCATTACTCAATTATTGTTTCTATACACTCATTACTCAATTGTTTCTATACACATATTACTCAATAGTTTCTATACACTCGTTACTCAATTGTTTCTATACACCCATTACTCAATTATTGTTTTTATACACTCATTACTCAATTGTTTCTATACACATATTACTCAATAGTTTCTATACACTCATTGCTCAATTATTGTTTATATACACTCGTTACTCAATTGTTTCTATTCACTCATTACTCAATTATTGTTTCTATACACCCATTACTCAATTATTGTTTCTATACACTCATTACTCATTTATTGTTTCTATACACCCATTACTCAATTACTGTTTCTATACACCAATTACTCAATTGTTTCTATACACCCATTACTCAATTATTGTTTATATACACTCGTTACTCAATTGTTTCTATACACCTATTACTCAATTATTGTTTATATACACTCAATTGTTTCTATACACCCATTACTCAATTATTGTTTCTATACACTCATTACTCAATTGTATCTATACACTCATTACTCAATTGTTTCTATAGTCCCATTACTCAATTGTTTCTATACACTCATTACTCAGTTATTGTTTATATACACTCATTACTCAATTATTGTTTCTATACACCCATTACTCGATTATTGTTTCTATATACTCATTACTCGATTATTGTTTCTATACACCCATTACTCAATTATTGTTTCTATACACTCAATTGTTTCTATACACTCATTACTCAATTATTGTTTCTATACACACATTACTCAATAGTTTCTATACACCCATTACTCAATTGTTTCTATACAACCATTAATAAATTGTTTTTATACACTCATTACTCAATTATTTCTATACAACCATTAATAAATTGTTTCTATACACTCATTACTGAATTGTTTCTATACACTCATTACTCAATTGTTTCTATACACTCATTACTCAATTGCTTCTATACACTCATTACTCAACCATTACAAACTTGATTATCACATTCGGTACTCAATTTGTTTTACGATTCCGGTTCTAAACATTGTTACTTTTCAGCACATGATACATTTTTAATTGAAGATTATTGATTGACAAGTTGAATATGGATTATAACTCTTTATAAATATATAGTACACTGTCATTATATTGGTTGATAATGTGGTTCCTTTGTATTCAACGGATTGATAAAGAAAAGATAACAATTCAATTCTGGGAACTGAAAGCTCTAATCAATGCTACCTCCAGTAGAGCTTTTTCAATATGGATTTTATTCGTGCAATAACATATATTGTTTTCTTGAGACAATAACAATTTCGACAAAGGAGTTTACTTTTAATATGATGCACGTGATTCTGCATATGAAATCGTATTGTGCTAGAATTTCAGTCTAATTAAACTTAGGCCTACATCTGTTTGTTTTTTATTAAAAAGAGTATTGGTAACGTTCAAAGCTAATAGCTAATGAAACATTCGAAACGAATCTAATAAATTACAAACGGAAATTGGTTCTTATTTTAATTAGACTACAAGAATGTATTGAGCAGGTCTGTGGTCTATGGTATAGAGTATTTTGAAGCTATTTCAATAAAGTTTCGATTATTTGTCGATAGGTCTCATATTTACAACAAAAGTCGGAAACATACCTACATACCTACATACATACATACACACACCACCATATACTCACACCCTCACACATACATACATACATACATAAACTGTCGATAACTTCCCTATAACTTCAGGATAAAATCTTACACGATAAACATAAAAAAGAGCCATTCAGATACCATCGCCCATGCCGGTTGGAAACTTACGAGACTTGGATCTCTGGTTCGATTTATTTAGTCGAGCCCTAAAAACACCGATTGCCGGTCGATCTGGTAAGCCAAAGATCATTTAATTTAATTTACAAAAACCTTTTAATTTCGACTCCTTGTGGCTCCCGAGTCTACAAAAACGAGCTGATTGAAAAATTAATTCATTCCTTTTTCCAGTTCAACTAATGTAGTACTGGTACGTGTCTGGAGACGGTTCGAGGGAAAAACATTTTTTAAAGTAACTGCTAGACTCGATTGACACTAAATAACAATAATACAGTAATAGAGTCAAGCTACACACACTTACCATTCTGATTTGAATAGTTTTACTTTGGAAGGGTCAGATTGATAGCTGAAAAATTGATAAATGCATTTTCGTTGACAAGTACTGTAGGTTTTACTGAAATTTGTTGTTATAGTACTTAAGTATTAGTAGATGTCCTTGAGCAAGGTTTTGAACTCTAAAACCAAGAACATTGTGTTTCTGAGAAAATAATCCATTAGATATATAGATCCGTGTAAATGAGATCAATAAAACAAATCTATAGTATATAGTATAGATCAATTTTAAAACATCCTTTATTGAAAAAGTCGTAATAACTTATGATTACTTTTACTTTTAAACTCAGAGAGCCCTCTGGCATCCACAAGAAGATTAATTTTGAAAACTATGACAAGATTTAGAATCCATCAATATGAAAGCTAGTTTTGGAATTTTATAATTTTCAAGTAATAGCCAAAGTTAGTAAGTTGTTGAAAAGGTGCAAGGAGTCTAGATTGGGTTATTACAGATAATTTTACAAGTTTACAATATAGATGTGATCACAACTAGTAATTAGTATCAAATCAGTAATCAAATGGTACTGAAGTGGCAGTTGGTAATTTAATATAAAGTGTTCTTTTAAGATGGCATAAATTGATAAAACAATTATTGAACATTAAGGAATGTGAGCTGAATCGGACCAAATCCAATATTTTTAATTCTTTAACAAATGGGATCATTATAGATACAATAATTATTAACAATTGTCATTATTGAACTAATTTGAACATTTAGATTTGAGACTATAGTAAAGAATTCAATATCTGACATATCTTAACATTTATTCAATATACGAGTATGTGAACTTAACAAGTACCTGAATAGGAGGAAAATTTAGTGAACACTCAATATTGTGAACATTCAGAGTCAGTTACACAATTCACATAGTGAACATCGTTTCTAAAGGATTCGTGAACATACAGAAATTGTGAATATATAGTTTCAAAAATAATAACTTAAATTTTAAAGTGAACAATCATTTGACTTGTACAATAGTGAACATCATATCTGAAAACTTCGTGAACACACAAGATTCAGATCATACAATTACAGAAGTAATTTCTACCCGTGAATATTAAAGTGAACATTTATTTTTTATTACGTTTTTGATAGTGAGCATTATTTTTAAAAAAAACGTGAACATACAAGATTGTAAAAAAGAAAGTCATTTTCATTAACAATGCATCATAAATGACATTCATTGAACGTATATGATAGTAAACATGAAGTGTTGGAAAGTCTTTAATTAATTTTGTGAATGGAAATTTAAGCATGTACACTGTATATATATTCTTTATTGAGAAATATGAGTATAAGGAAATTTCAAGACCATATACCAGCTAACTAGTTGGAATAGTTCCTAGCGTCAAAAGAGACCACTGTTAAGGTTGGAATTGGAAACCATGTGTCATATTTTCTTACAATATTAGAGCACTATCAGGTTATAAATTATCTAATCTGAATACTTGATAAATATGCTCACCCATTTAAGTATTTGTGTTTGTCTGATACGTATTTTCTCGACCTATACATATGTATATTCGGATGAAGTAGGGAGCACTTTCCTCTTGTTACCATCACATAGTGGCTTTGCCGCTGACACTCTATATTACCATGATGTAACTCGGGTATATTGCGCTGTCCGCAGTACAAATATGAATGATTCGTTATCATTTCAATACAACGTTGCGTCGAAACAATGTGGTGTTCACGTAGGAAGGTTTAGAAGTGCAGTAATGCCAATTCAGGATCCAAATTTATTGATATATTGGACATATTACAGTAAGTATCATTGGCATCCTTGTACATGTATATATATAACTGGTTTTATCGAATGTCACTAGTTTTGTTCTTCGATGCCTTGGTGTTATTAGGGTATCGTTGATCAAAGATTTTCATTTGGTAAGCTGATTTGACTTATATTCTTTCCTATTACTGTATAGCTGATGATGACAGATTATCCCAGTCAGAGAAACAATCTGAATAAAATACTGTTCCAACGGTTTCGTTTCGTGTTTCTCAATGGGCGATTTCCCATGCTGTCTATGGTCCATCGTATCACGAATACGGGTTTTGGCATTGCCTTATAAACCCGTATCAAACTAAGCCCCCTATACTTCGTTTTGTTGGCATGCATGAGATTGGAGCTATTTGAATCTGACCAATCAGAATCAGATCGGTAGAACGGAAATTAGGTCCTGTAAACAAAATACAACATAGCTTTTCCGCTGCCTGTTTGAAGAGATAAGAACACATTCTTTCCAAGTAA
This sequence comes from Lottia gigantea, assembly GCF_000327385.1. Classification (NCBI taxonomy): domain Eukaryota; kingdom Metazoa; phylum Mollusca; class Gastropoda; family Lottiidae; genus Lottia; species Lottia gigantea. The sequence continues at coordinate 2,671,710 of NW_008709379.1, forward strand.
ATTTTTACCAAAAATATCAAAATTAAATCAGATTTAAGGAAATATTTTTCAATTAGTCCACGGAATACGAAATATTCACGAAACGAATATCTACATGTGCATTTCAATCAGACTGGTGGAGAAAATGGCCAGATGGGCATTCATTGCATATTTCATAAAGATAATTTATTTCTTGTAGAAAATTGTAGAGAAGATTTGGGGTACACATTTTATCCGGATGATAACACCTGTGTGAAATTTCATTCAGTTAAGAAGTCATGGATGGAAGCAAACTTAGTTTGTGATACCGAATACGGTCATATGTACCTCGTCAATTCTTTAGATAAATTCGACCTGTTGAAAACAGTTTTAAATGCAGGTAGGTCTTGTTTTAACCAAATCTGCATTTTGAGCGGATTTTAAAGAGGTTTTCTAAAAAAAATATGTGTTTAGGGGACATCAATTTGCACAATTTAAATTTTCAGTCAGACGTCTGTGGTTCCTGCAGTTCCACTTAAAATGAAGTGTTTGATGACGTCACTAATCTCAATATATAAGGCCATTCGCGATTAGTGACGTCATCAAACCCTTAGTTTTAGTGGAATTGCAGGAGGCACACACATTTGATTAAAAATTAGAATGGTGCAAATTGTGAAAACCTCTTTACATTCCTTTTAAATTTGTGATATGTGGCTATTTGTGTTTTTATACATTTGTCTGCTCCAAAATTCATTAGCCTTCAGTGCGAGAAAAACGGTTTGATACAGGGTTTAAGTTGCGTTTCTATAAATGTTTTAATAAGTATGACGAATGGAGGCGTGCTATGGACATTTGGTCGTACGTAATCCCATAATGAACATCCAGTTAGTGCTCTTGTAGTTTCATCGAACGTTTTGCTATTGTTTTCAGGTAACTAAGCCATTTCTGAATTTTTCTACATTTCAGAAGGTATAGCCAATGGGTTTTTCTATTTGGGAGGAACAGATCAATTCATGGAAGGTCAATTTTCATGGCTGGATGGTTCTACCTACACTAATTTTCAAGGTTCCCCAAATAATGAAAACGGCGAGGAGCACTGCTTTGGATATCGGGCATATGAACGTGGGCTTTATGATATAACTTGTACCAAACCACTCAAGTTTTTATGTGAAATTCCAATACTACCAAAGTAACTATTCCGCAAAATTATTACACATCAAATACATTGTATTCCATGTCTAGCTCCAGTTCACACGAGCAAACTTTTTCCATAAAAGGAAAACTGTCTGAGGTTGGGGGGTTTGATAAGTAATGATAATTATATATAAAAAAAAAGAGGAAGGTGAAAATTGGATGCTTACAGATTAACATTGCTATTACATGCATGTTATCATTACTTGATATTCGTTACCCATTTTGTTATCCAGTTTCATGATTAGCCAAAATTAAGATTGATCGCTAAGGCTAATAAGGTCCTATAAAGGTCAAGGTTTATTCCATTTTTAGAACCACAATACTGAATCAACTGACCTATTAACGTAAACTGACCAAAAGTGAAAAGTTTTTGTATTAATGTATTCTATACGAGTTGTGCTCCAACTCCAAAATTAAAATAAAAAGATACACTCATCGCATTTGCTTTGTCATAGATTTAATCATATTGTCCAGTTATGCTCTAAATTTTGAAGCTTCTACATATAATAAATCTATCTTCATAACACTGAAAGTAGGACAGTCGGAAGTGAGAATCGGTTTCGATTAAACCGGAAGTGACATAAAAGTTTGACAGATTAATTTTGTTTACTCTCTCTTTGCACCAAACATTTCAGATTGGACAAAAAACAGCAAAGTTGAAAAACAATGTGACAAATTTCAAAAGTTGGTTTACAAAAGTGCTACGAGGTTTCGATTTACAAAATCGATTAACTGCAAATGGATAATATTTTCAGATTCCAAAAATGAAAGCCAGAATAAAATCGATTCAAAAATGCGAATTTTAGAGCCAATTTTCTTCTTTTTGCATATGTTGCAATGTGCCAATTCCGGTTCTGCAAAAATGTTCCAATTTATTTCAATGACTTAGTCCTCGCTATGGAAGGTTTAGGAAAGTTTAAATGTTGCTGTAGCTATTGCAGTCAAGTTGTGTGCTCTGTGTAAATTTCGAAAAAAAATAAAAGACATTACGAAAGCAAACTCGGACCCACAGAGTCATACTAGGCAACTCTCGGTGGAATGTTGATTTAACACTTTAGAAATTGGTGGATCCATTATTCATCATAACAATATTATTGTACAGTCAATATATTGTTTTAAAATTTAAACCTGATTGGCGAGATCAGTTTTTAAACTGCTACCGTATTTTTTTAAAATTCGATTTAAAATTCATACCGATTAGATTAGTGGCGTAAACAGAGATCGGTTTGAGTCACGTCTTTTACCATCGTATCACGAATACGGTTTTTTTAAGAACGTCACACATCGTGTTGTGGGCGTGGAAATGAGAGTGGTGCAATTTAAATCTGACCAATCAGAATGGTAAAAGAGTATGGCGGGGAAAGCGGCAAAAACCTATTACTATGTAGAAATTGTTCATTCAAAACACAAATGTAGCATAATGCCATACAAAATACCTAAAACGTCTAATGCTAAAGACGAAACAAAAGAAACCTCTAATACAAAATACCGCCTACGTCTAATACAAAGGACAAAATACAAGAAACCTACAAAACCTCTTATGTACAATTGATTTTACAAACGATACTCGTTTCTGTTATTTCTAAGTAAGAACAGGGACGTAGCTAAAGAAAGATTTTGGACTTGTTGGGTCGTAGGCAAACGAACGGTAGAGGGCTTAATTTCTCATTTTAGCGAAACAAAACAAAAATTGGTGAGAAAAGTTCTATCTCTACGAAGAACTACACTTATCTGACAAGAAATGACACATTCAGCGAGGTAAAATGAAGAAATAAATATGTTTTCAAGGGAGATAATAAAATAAAAAATTATATAGGTCACAGAAAAATTAAAGAATGGCAAATAAATGATGAAAGAGTAAGAGTAGATAAATTGAAATACGAGAACTGTTTGTTTATCCCTGCAGGTGCTAAGGTTGCGAGACCTTTATAATAAAGTAAATAAAGAAGTTTAGTATGTTTTATGTGAAGAAATTTCTCATCAACTGGGCCGAATTTTCGATGGGCCTGCAGAAATTTATTAACTGTTTGATAATATTTACTGTTAGAAAATTTGTCATGGGCCGAATTTTCCATGGTCCGAAAGGCAACTGCCTAGTTTGTCTATAGATTAAACCGAATGTGGCTACAGGGGCGTATAATACTAAACATCATGATTTCCCCATCGTTTTGTAGTTTAATCATGACTTTCTTGCAGGTATATTAAATGACGATTCTAGCACAACTTGAAAACCTGAAACTCCGTTCTCCCAAATATCTTACGAATTAAAAATATTCAGAATTGCAATCTTTCATTCAACTATTTGACGTCGAAAACTACATTTTTTTGTCATAGAGACAAACCATGTCCGTTAGGCATGGGGTATTAAACATGATTAGCAGCAATCAGTGTCAAACATTAAAATATTAAGAATAGATATATGGTTGAAATGTTAACTCAGTCGTTGTTTATTAGCGTCGGTTGACTGGTCTATGATGTCCATCGAGCATGAAAAAAGACCCACTTACCTATGATTTCACTTATATGTATTTACAGATATTGTCCGTCACTAAGGAATTGTTCTGGGAGCGGTGGATTTGACCATATATAAAACTCCCATGATACCAAGCACATTTCATGTTATATAATAAATGATTCGGTTTATAGTTGCATTCCTGGCAGCAATATCGTGTTTTAGCTTTCTCTTTAAACCGACAAGAGATATTATCATTAAGAAACATCCATTGCAAGTACAAGACCGAGTCGAATATTCGTAGTTGGCTACCAGTGACTCTATTACCATAGATACTTGTTTAACCAAGTCCGTCGGTACCCATTATAAGAGGCTCCCTCACCCCATAAATATACAAAATGTAAGACAAAAATATGTAAATGAATGAAATAGCATAAAACTACAGAGGTATGGAGATATAGAGTTGCCAAAATTTAAAATACCAATGTCGTCATTATATGATATAACATTTGTGAGATGATGAGAGATTTTCATGCGGAAGGATAATTCTAAATATAGTCATGTTGTCTGCAGTGAGGGCCAAGTGGATGTTGATAAAATGAAGTGATGTACTTCAGTTTAGCTAGTTTTAAATTTTCATGGTCATGATATATTGAATTTTTGTCCTGAATCTAAGTCTTGGTCAGACTTCCATGTGAAATTTTTCAACGAGATTTTTGGGAAAAGTTATAAAAGGTTGATTTTTGAGATTTAAAGATGGGTTCCCTTATTTTCATTCTTGGAAAAATACCAGTTTGTCTCACATGTCAATAATTAATTAATAATCAGCTAAATTAGAAAAGAATTACTAGCATGATTCCAATGAATGACCGATCAAGAAAGCTCAAAAAGACTTTTTTGTTTATCCAGACTGCACATACATGGACATTTTTGATTGGTTAAAACTCTTAATTATATGCATTAAGAACGTAATGATATGATTAAGAATACGTGAAAATTCATAAGAAACACCAGTTCTTCAAATAGTTTGCTTAATTGGACACTAAAAAATAAGGAAACCAATCTTTCACATGGAAGCAGATGGCAAATGAATTACCGGAGTGTGTCCTTACTTGCTAAGAATGCTGCAGAGCATATGTTGAAAAAAAAACTAGTTGAGCAACTGGTTGCTACATGATTGTTTACTATTTATTTACATTATTCTGCATCAACAATAACTATGATATATTTCAATATACATGTAGAATATGATTTGAGATCAAATGATTTATGCACCCTATGAAATATGATCGCATAATAACATCTTATACAACCCAAGATAGAACCTACATCTTACCATTAAACGGAAGAGTAAGTCCTCCTTATACTATTTCGTCATTATCGGGGACAAATCCCACCTGAAAATTGATTTAAGATGGAAGAAAGCTTTGGAAATGTTTAGAATTTGTAGTAAATTATAAGCACACACATCAGTACTCCGTCTGTTGGGTTACACATCGATTGCTCAATGAGAAGGGCCCGGGTGAAAGTGGACCATCACCAGATGATACCACGAAGGCCATTTTTATTTGATGGCTGATCTGTAAAGAGGGTAATTAATCAATAAATGGCGAGAATATCGACGCAAAGGTTAAATATGATGATATTTGATTCCGTTTCAATGCTTCTATTAGGTCCTCAATGCCAGAAAACCAACTGGAAAACACCGAAAGGAACATAACGTACTAGCATAATATTAATGTGATCTTCATGACAACATGTAGGCTAGCGAAATGCCTTATGTGCCATTTTGATTTAAGTCGTTGATATTTGTATGTAAATGGTCTTCAGGAGTACTAGAAATGTACGAAAATCACTTAATTTCTTCAAATATATCTCAAACTGGAAATTCCTTTCCTATTTCTATAGACAGCTGTGAACGGTGACCTGTGAACAGTATAAAAAATTAGCTCAGCTAAATAATTCCCGTTTCTGAGACTATGGTACGATTTGTAAAACAAAATGACGCATCTGTCCCTTTAATTTCTGTCTATTTGATACGGAATCCTAGCAAAGTATGTAATATTTTTATCACAGATATTGCTTAATAATTCGTTGTCCAAGAAGGATTTGGCTTAACTTTCCCGGTCTTTTTAACGCTACCGTCGTACCTGTTCTGTCCACAGTTCGTTGTGACGCTTGATCGAATAACTTTTCTTTTAACTTCACTCTAGCTTTAATTTCAGCTTGTTGATGTTCGTTAGAAAACACGCTGGCTATAAAAAATACTTCACAGATCACAACCACAACCAGAAAACAGGCGAAATTCAATTCAGACCACCGAAACCCCATTCTGAAATTGAAATTGTTTTTTTTATCTTTTATATATTATTATGTAAAAAGAATTAAAAGGAATTGAATATGGATTCAGTTGTTAACTTCTTGTATATTCTATTGCGTTCGCACATGTAGACACTCACTAAATACAACGTCCGAAATACCAAAACCGAAGTATACTGGCTTGTCAACATCGTATAGAAAATCCGATACAAAAAAAGGCAAAAACGTATATTGGATACTAATTTTGACGATCGGGTCGACAAGACGATTCTTGATTTAATATCTTGGTGATGATATATCCACAGTCGGATTAACTGGAATAATGAGGACACAGATACACATAGCTTTGCTCTATTATAATAGTAAAGGAAGTACAGACCCTTAAATTCAGACCTATGCGATCAGTTTATGAGAATCCGTTCCCTTAAAAGGGGTTGTACTTTTTTAACACGGAAGTATAGTTCAGACATAACGTTTAGTGCTGGATCCGAAATAGTAAAAAAAAACTTCAAATTCAATTCAAAAACTATATTAATGCAGCATTCTGCTTTTCTGTCAAAATCTCGCTTACGGTACTACATTACATGGTTTGTTTTCATTGAAACAAAACTGGAACAGAAAAGTGGGGCGTCACACGTCATTTTATGTCATTTTAGTTTGGTGAGAGTGGTTGTAACAACAATATATAATTGGAATTACGAAAGCACAGGCCTAGGTAAAAATTCAGATCAATCAACGACAAAATAAAGTAATAATAATGATCATTAAAAACCAAGGGGTATGAAATGGTCACTGGAGATCGTAGTTTTTTATTTCGGTAACCAACATCCTATAAATCAAAAATTTAAGGAGAAATATAAAACGATTAAATGGGAAGGAGCATCTGTAAATATTTATTAATTCGAATCTAAAATACGTTGTTATGGCTTTTAATCTTCCGGTGTAATCTGTTCTCAATATTGGAAATACGACGACTACACTCATTATACTTGCTGATCAAGCTATAACTACTTACGATGTTTTCGAAATTTACATCTCTTCACAGTCCAAATTTTCTTTTGGTGTTTCATTGACTATGTAGTAACCACTTCCTTTTGTCTGTAGTCAATTGTGGCAGTTTTGTGCTTCATCGGTTTGTTTTGATCTGTTAGGAAAATCGATAACAATATTCACCTCAATAACAGACCAATTCCACTAGCGATTCCATTCCATGCATCTCTACAAAACGATGTCCTTTATCCAATGGGTACTCTGCATGCCACTCTACGTTGATAAGTTTCTGCAATATGTCGCGTCACAGCCTTAAATTTCAAATTTTGTGTTTATTTATAAATTAGAACATGTGTCACAATGAACCGATGAACGTACTACATAGATGGTCGCGTGCTGGGTTGGTGTCCATCTGGTCGATATTAAGTGTCTGGAAAATAGCGACTACACCAAATCGATCGATGGCTGAACGTCTTGTTAATTATGACTATAAAAGTCAAAGGGTATCATGTAATCCGAACTGATATCAGCTTACAGTAAAAACGAGCGTAAACTTGTCACCCGACATATTATGACATCATTGGTGAAAGCTGAAAATTAGCTGAGCAAACCAATCTCTTGACCGTTTGATTCAACAGATTAATTTTACTTAATCTTACTGTAAAACACAATATTTAATATATCAACAGTGGGATATTGTCTGTGTATACGACTATTTCCGACTAACAATTTTATTCTGCACGTGCGAACAGTCAGATAAGAGGTCATTGTAAACATTGCTGATTAAATTGGGAAAGATGACAGGTAAAATACCTACCGTTTTGCAATTTTTCTTCAATATAAAGAGTTGATTGCAAAATATAAATAATGAATTTGCAATAGGATTTTCATCAACGCAAAGGCAATCTAAGATTCTCCGTAAATTTAGGCATTTTCAATCCACATAGAAAATATATATACAGAATACCATTTTGCCAAATATTTTCGTTTGAATTAAAATACCATATATATATAATATAAACATCGTGATCGCACAGTTATCTTCTCAATATTATTTTGGAGTTGGTATTTTAATTCAAACGAAAATATTGGGCAAAATGGTATTCTGTAAACATTTTGGTCAAAGAGTTGGGTTTTTTGCAATAAACAAACTTCCTTCCTAGAAATGTTGTGAAAATGGTCCTCAAATCAGATTTAGAAATCACCTCTAAATTTCTAAAGAAATAATGTTTTCATTGGTTGACATTTTTATCAACGCCTTGACAAATCTATTATTGCGAGCATAGAGATGAAATATTTTATTGTACAGAGCATTTGATTGATTGAATATTAATATTAAAGTTCGTCATTCTTTAGACCAATCGTACGTTAGTATTAGAAGCGGGAAATATTTTAGCTACGCGGATCAGTAATAGTGTTCACAACTCGCCATCGAAATTTGAGTCCTGTATGTCCAGATCTATCTGCGTTAGAAAGTTTAGAAGAAGACTCGTTTTTTCTCTATACCAAAATGCCAAAAATGGCGAATTTGCCCCTTTAAGTGGCAGGTGGAGAAATAACGTAACAATGAATTTTTCATTTTAATCAAAAAGGGCTCTTGTGGTAAAAATTTGCCCTCCAAACTGATCGCAACTGCAAGTAGTGGGTCAATTTCTCGGTATTGACCGCCTTGTCGACTGCGACGAATCGGATTAGATACCGGCAATTGACAGCAATCCTGAGCCCAACATCTAAGACGAAACAATGGAATTGGTATGTGCAGAATTATGTAATTTTTTGAAAACTTTGTTTGTTTTATCAATTTTAGATGTGTTAAGAACAAGCTTCTTCATTTTGGTCATATCAAGTCTTACTCAGGTCAGTTAACATAAACAGATTTGAAATTAGCCATCCGTTTAAGATCCGTGAGATGTGTGCATATTCCCTACCTTTGTAATAATATTCAATATTTGAATATGGTCTATTGTTTTGTGTAGGTTACGGTGTGAGTATATTGTATTGGATTGTAGTCCGTTGGTTGAGTGTCAGAAGGATTTGGATAACATACATTGTTTCTGTGGCAATTAAATATGGAGTTTGTCCTAGCTTCAAAATAACAATAATTGTTCTAAAATCATGCCGCCATTTGCTATACATACAGTACATTTTTAAAACGATTCTTGATTGTTTTTATTGAACGTAAGAGGAGGGGGGAGTATTATAATAGTTATCTGTTTCACAATCGATAATTGTGTATTTTAGGGTTACCAAGACAAGATTCCTGAGGGATTTGCCCTCTCGGGTTTGTATAATTTATGTTATTTCTCCTCTTGGTACCTTGTTATACTTACATCTTGTTCGCTTTAAGAGCCATCATGACGGCAGATCTAACATGAACACATGGGTGGAAAGTTCTTAATATGTCGCCCAAACTAGCCAATAAGACTGTGCAGATACCGCATCTGAAAGGAAAAGACGATTGCAATTGACTGAATTGCTGAACTTCTGTACTTCACATGTATCGTATTTTCAGTATATCATGATTGTGGGCCCAGTGTAGCATATAATCAACCTATTATCAGTATTATGACTGATCTGAATGGAGCTGGAGCCGTTGCACACTGTCGAAATGGTGATTTTGATTTCCTGACTGAAGATGGTATTTTTCTCGATCTGTTCCCGTCATTAATGGACAGCCAGTTTTATTGTGTTTTTGATGTAAGTGCTTAATACTTACAACAACAAATTTTGTGTAAAAATGAAAGCGTTGCGATGAAAGACATATCTGACTTTAAAATCACAAAAAATCGAAAAATACTAAGTACGAGTTATTGCCCTTGTTTTTGAAATGCTCTTAGACACTCTAGAATGTGTAATTCTTGACGGATTTTGACGAATGAAAAATATTTATGAGTTATTACCCTTGTTCTTGAAAACTCGTTCAATTTTTTATTACTCGTAAAACACTCTAGAAGGCACAAATTCGTGACCGATTTTGACGAAATTTGGTGTGAGTGTTTGTAGTCACACAAGGATGAACCTTATCAAAAATTGAAAAAATATTTTATGAGTAATAGCCCTTTTTTCTTGGAAATGCATTTAATTTTTAGTTTGTAAATGTAAATGGCTCTATTCATGCCGGACTTCGGCAATATGGTAGCCTAATATTGTTCAGTGTCACATTTAAAGGTTAAAAAGAAGTGAATGACTGAAGATTGAATATCTTGTACTGCCAAATATTTTTATTTAAAATCAAAGGTGCTAGTTGGCGTATACTACCTTGCCTGGCAAACTATCTTGTTAGAAGTATTTGGACGTATAAAACATATTTTTTCTGCTACAACAATACATTGCATATTCTTGCAAAAAATTTCCTACATTTCATTTGACATTTATAGGATCTTATTTACTGTTTTTGCTTTCTACACGAATTTCATTTTAACAGAAGGCACCCTGAATGCCGAAACAGACACATGGCAATCATGCATTGATTATGATTTGACACCAACCCTACGTTGATATATTTTAGAGATTGAACAATACTAATACCTATGTATTAAAAGCGACCATGTTTTGGGGTGACATGGCAGGGTCAATTGACACTCATAATAGGGAGTACTTGATAACTTGTAATTTTGACGAGAAAGGTTCACCTAAGACTGAAGAGACTGTGATTGGTGATCGGTAAGTAACTTTCATCTTCCATGTTATTGATCCAGAGAAATAAATGTCTACAATGTTTTCACAAATCCAACCACAGCTATACTTTAAGTGAAAGAGCGTCGTTGAGCGTTGACACTCTGTGTTTTATGACAATGTTTATCTGAAAAGGCACAGTGAAACTGAAAGAGCAACTATGTCTCTAATTATTGGTTATGAACGATCTTTTGCCTTAAAGTGAGTAAGCGCCAGTTGGCTGCGAGGCATTCTTAACTGAGCGTGCTTTGGTGTAAATTAAAGATATGCCCATGTGTTGACGTACACACACTTTACATTTCAGAATATTGGCTCCAAAGGAAATTTCACACAACATGGGAGAACCGACCACTTCAGACCTATCGTTAGATTTGGTAAATGTACGACATGAGGTTATAGCAGATTCTATTCAATTGGACAGATATGTTCGACTCATCGCTTCGACAGATGGTAAGCGCTCTAGATGTCCAATGCATTTTGTGTCGGTTTCTCAATTCATTATTTTCAATGCATATAGTATAGTAGACCTTCGGGCCATTTCAGGACGTGCAGATGTTACTGATATGGTTTATCACTGAGATCTTACAGGATACGTTAAAGATCATTTGTAGGTACACCTTGGATTTGCATTCTGAAAAGGATACGAGAAGAAGAAATGTACCCCTATCGGTTGATAAATTAAATATTTAGATTAATGTATCTTCGTTTTCATTTCTTCCGACGCTGTATCTACCATGCACGGCATCTTATTTTATTTTTGGTTCATATAACCAGGGTGTGAATATTATTTTCTAGGCAGTAGCGGTGAGGTGGGAATCAAACCAGTTAGCTGTGATGCTGTAGGGATTCCGTCAGGCGCTCGTCATGCCATTTTCAGGGCAGGGTATGTATTTACACCACTAAGGCTATATCACGAAAACTTTACATAAAATGATTTTAGTGTTATATTGTCATATGATTTGGTTAGTAACTTAAATCATTTTTATAATCAGCTTAATAAACAATTAGATTACTCTGACTAAAGATCTTGGATTGCATCATGGGTAAACTTTGTCAAATGCTTCTGCTGACCTATACATCGATTATACATATATATTTTTACCTTTTATCTGGATATATGTATCCATATGTTTACTGTTGCTCGCTTTTTATAACCATGGTAGCTTTAATATCTACGTGTAAATTTTAAAACGAGGTGCTACCTGATCGTATGATTTATGTTTTATTGTTATAGATGCGGTGACGGTTCTGTATTTGGCAGAGAGGAAGCGTTTATTACAAAAGGGTTGAAGGCCTACAGTCCTTATTTTGGTGCTTTCAAAGTTGATGGCGATGATTCTGTGGACTTCGAATGTAATTTGACACTTTGCTTCCAGAACTGTGACGGGGTACGTATCTTTTATAAATTTGTTATTTGGTCTAATAACCTTGTAGTTTTTATTTTCCCTATGAGATATCTTATTTTTTTTAAGTCGCGGTTTGAAGAGATTATGTTTCAGTTATCAGTTACAATTTTAATTAAAAATCAAATTGATTTTTCTCGTTAGAAAAAATATACTGGACCCCTCAGGATAAAAAATACCAAATGAGACTGTTTTCAATTTATTCAATAAATTTTATTCTAGTCATCGTGTGAAAATGAAAGACGAAAGCGATCTGAGTTGATTCATGATTTTCCTAACAGGCGTGGTGAGTATAACTTGTATCGTTAAATTCATTGCTCATAAAGCGGTAAATACTGTCTCAAACCCCAAAATAATGAATTGGTATTGGTATTAGTTCGGAATATTTTAGGATTACTTGAAGTCATCTCTCAGCAGTTTCTTTTCATGAAGTGCGCAAATGTTAAATGTTCTCCGTAAGGTTGTTTGACGATTTGTTTGCATCGGTAGCCTTAACAGTGTCTGGTGTATATAGGATTATTGAAGCTGCTGTGGGTCAGCGGGTTGTTTTCTAGGGAACAAAGGAGTTTTTCCCCTGTACTTTGCACTGTAAGTTTTGCACTAGTATCACAGCGTCATTGCATGTGAAGGGTTCAGGTTAGATTAATCTTGACGATAATTTAGTTCATTTCAATTTATCTTTTCAGGTGGAGTATACTTTATTAAAACCAAACCATTTAGATGTGAGAACGTTACAGACAAAGAATTCGGGACCATCAACGACAACAAAGAGAATGACTTGCCGAATCTACTTAGACTGAAGACCGTAACGTTTGATTTAAGCATCGAGGAGGACTTTGTCTCCAGTAGACAAATGTGGATTCTGGTATCTGTCTTGGGGTTCCTGGTATTCGTGGCATTGTTTGTGTCATTATATAACTGTGTCAACGATATCAAGCCAAAGGACAGTGGTAAATTAGACATTGGACGGGTCGAGACCACAGGTACTAGTAAAACCATGGATCCCGTGGATAAACCATGCTCCGATACTACTGAACCTCTACCTGATATCAACATAATTACCGCCAGTTATTGTCCTTTACCAGTTAATAAAGTCTAAAGCTTTTCTTTTTTTTTCTTTTTTGTAAACAATATTTTATTCATAAGAAATGGATTATGGAACAGGCTTTCACCTATATGACCCTTTTCCTATCACAGATATGTCCCCGTTTATAATAGAGAAATCGAGAAAATATCTGTAAAACAGGTTGCCTGAACTTTTTGACTCAACAGCTCAATCTAGGCAGATACACCTTTTGGTGTTCAATTGTAGCATTCAACTAAAATGTTAGCATGGCCAAAGATTCTTGCTGGATTTTGACAAAACTTGCTGAAACCTTTTATTATCACCCAAGGATGAACCCTATTGAAAATCGATAAAATCGAAAAATATTTAATATGAGTTATTGCCCTTGTTCTTGAAACGCTCGTAAACACTTTAGAAGGTGCAATTCATGATGGATTTTGATGAAACTTGGTGTGAGTGTTTGTTATCACCCAAGGATGAGCCCTATTTAAAATAAGATAGAACGAAAAATAATTAGTATGAGTTATTGCCCTTGTTCTTGAAAACGGGTTCAATTTTTAGCTTGTAAACACTCTAGAAGGCACAATTCTTGACAGATTTTATTGAAACTTGGCTTGAGTGTTTGTTATCACCCAAGGATAAAGCCTATTGAAAATTAGAAAGATTGAAAAATATTTAGTATTAGAGTTATTGCCCTTGTTCTTGAAAATAGTTCAATTTGTAGCTCGTAGAAACTGTAGAATGTATGATTCTCGCTAAAGATTGAATATTTGTCTTCTAGAGTTTTCACGAGCTAAAGATTGAACACGTTTTCAAGAACAAGGGCAGTAACTCATACTCAATATTATTCCATATCGCCCTAAAGTGTTCAAATGAAGTGTATAACTGAAGGTTGAATATTTCATACTGGTGATTGTTACTGTACTGCTAAATATTTTTATTCAAAATCAAAGCTGCCAGTGGGCGTATATTACCTTGCCTGGCAAGCTATCTTTTTATTTTTATTGTACAATTTTTGCATATATAATGTAAAGTTTTTTTTTTCGGGAGAGGGGTAATATAGGCGAAAGCCTGTTCCCCAATCCTTTTCTATATGAATAAAATATTGTTTACAAAAAAGAAAAATTCAATAATATAAATCAATTAATTTTGAACAATAGCTCCTTAAAAAAAAATCCTATATTCGAAGTGTATTGATAAGAATGGGAAGTAAATTGTACTGAACACCAGTCTGCACAGTGATCATTTTAGTTCGTCAAAATTTAGATTAACTTTGAGTTATGTCGTTTAATTTGGACAAAACAGCTATAAGCAAATGGCAGTACATAGCTGATAAGCAAGGTGGCTAAGTGCGTTTGTAAGACATTGAATAATGAAAGTTATTGAAGCATGCTAAAACTGTATTGATTTGCACTGGAACAGTTCATACTGTTTGTTTAAAATTGATCTTTGATCTTTCTAGTGCAAATGGAATCTAGGGCGAACAAGGTTTAGCAGACTATTGTCTGAATTTGTTCTATTTTTTTTATTTAAGTACTGTAAAGCTAAAATTCCATATACGCGTCATGCGGACATAAATGGTCCTTGCGGATCCGTCATGCGTCAAATATCATTCCATATGTGCGTTAAACGTATGCGTTATCTTTCTTTTGACGCACGGACTAAACAATAATCATTGTCAACCAGCCATCATAAAATATACATAAACAAGAACGGCATCTATAACAAACATTCCAATACCATGTGGAGCCTTTTGAGTCTTTTATGAGAATATTTAACGTCTATTCCTTTGATTCCGATGATCCTGGCAATGCTGCTCCAGCTATTATACATGAAATCCGCATCATGGTGTAATTGCCATCTATTATCGTAAAGATGAGGGTGTTTTTTCACTAACTCTATGAGTTTTTCAGTTTTATGTCGACTATGGATTTATATAAGCTTTAAAGCTTGTTTCCAAAACCATATGTTTATATATATGTATGTAATATTTGTAATTCTTGAATAAATATTGTTTAAAAAAAAGAGTATGTTGAAATCACTATCTTCGTTGTCACAATATGGCAGGAAAAAAGACAGGGAATCCCCACAAAATACGTCACATTTGGGAGATCTCCGCGCGGAAAGGCGTCCGGATGCGTCAAAAATCGCTACACCCGGCAATTTTTTTTTTTTTTCTGACGCATGACGGAGACAATATTTTGACGGATACCGCTTCCGCATATATGGAACCATACCCTCTTAAACCAACCATTTCGATTTTTCAAATTAAACAACAAAATCCTGTTACAGTGTAATTGATTGATACAACTGTTGTCTGGTGTCTCAAATTACGTCCCCTTTACTACTCTTTAGTGTCGAAGTTAAAAATAACCCACCACTAAAAACAACAAAGCAAAATTCTGAATGTGTATGACAAGAAAATATTTCGAATAAACTGAATTTCAAAGGTGAGATATTGAATTTTATGATGTGATTTTGGACTTTAAAGATATTCGATCGTTAGGGAATTAGGTTGAAAGCCTGTCTTTAGATTTAAAGGTTGAAAGTTCCTGGAGACATGTCCTCGTCATTCACCGGTTTTATTTCTTGTCTTTTTATTTACAAATCGATTGGTAAGATACTATTTTTATTTTGCTGACAAAGTCATTTAGAATATGTTTGCCGTATGGCTAATAGTGTACAAGTAGCATAGTACATGTTTATGGTAAGGTTAAGCTAACTTCATTTTGGGAACATGGCATTTATTACATACTACACTGCCCACTTGCAAAGCATGCAGAAACCCTTTAATTTTAAAAACCCACAAAGCTTTTGTAATGTTTCAGATTCAATAAAGCCCAAAGCTTAAACAGAGCTTAAATACAAGATGTCAGACAATCGTTATATAGTTGGCTATGCTAAACTGGGAACATCAAGCTGTAAAAAATGTAAAACAAAGATTGGAAAGGGAGATATGAGAATTGGTAAAGTTGTCTCCAATCCTTTTAGTGAAGATGGAGGGGATATGAAACAGTGGTTTCATCCATCATGTATTTTTGAAACATTTGTCAGAGCACGAGCAACTACCAAGAAAATTGAAGATCCTGATGATTTAGAAGATTTTAAAGATTTAAAGGATGAAGATAAAGATGTGATTAATCAACTCATCAAAGGTTAATGTTTCTTTAAATAATTGTCAAAATGTAGGCCTAGTAGCAGAATAAATATTTTTTGAGTTTAAGCTATCCATAACAATTTTTAGAATGGTAAATGATGACCGATTTTCCTACATTACAAAAACTCTAAGCAAATATTTCAATCACAATATCTCTTTTGGTATTAATTTTATTTTTGTAGATTAGCCTATAACTTATTTTCTGAATATTTCAGATTTCTTAGCTAAAGCTGGTTCGAAAACAAGTAAAACACCAGTGAAAAAGAAAGCTCCAGTGACTCAATCCAAATTACCATTTTCTCCACCTAAAGTTGAAACCAGCACTAAAGAAAGTAAGTTTGTCTGAATTTGTTTTCATCCAACCATGGTAGGTCAGCTTGTTCATTTTCCCACTGGTCTGGGATAGGTCAAAGGCTACTCCTTGTAGTTTACTTGTTATGGTATTGGTTTGCTAAAGATCCCTCAACTTGAAAAAAAAAGATTTAATTCAAGATTTCAACTGAAATTCTCAAAGAGTATCTTCACAGTAAAACCAGTATATTTAACATACTTAAACTGTCCAAAATATTAAAACAGAACCTGAAACATGTTGTGAAATCTTACACTGTTTTACAGCCAAACCATCAACAAGTAAAATTGATGATGACATAGAATATGATACCAACATGTCACCAGAGGCAGAGAAAGATAACTCATTCAGGGAGTTCCGTAGATTATGTGCACTTATAGCTGAAGAGAATTCTTACACTGGTAAAACCGCTATTGTATCTAAATATATTAAAAAGGGCAGCAATGGTGGTGAGTATCTTTATTACTGTCATTGTTTGATTTACTAACTGATAAGAATTAAAAGTCAGACACCTTTTAAGAATACAAGCCTGACCTATGGTTTGGCTACAGTTTAATCTATAAAGTATTCTAATCCAAGGAAATGATACAAAATTGACCACATTTGTTTTTCTTGTTATTTATTCTTGTATGGAAAATTCTGATAATCTGCTGTAACTTCCTTTAACATGAAGTAACAGTAAAATCTTTATAAGACAATTATATTAAACATGATCGTATTCAAATTGATAAGGATTTGCAGGTGCAGTGCACATGATATACATGTATGTAATAATTGCATATAATAATTAGGTGAAAACTTTATATATTTATTATGTTGTAGATAAGTATCAAGGCAGTGTATATCTATTATTAAAACTCTTATTACCTGGTGTTGTTAAAAGAGTCTATAATCTAAATAATAAACAGTTGGTGAAGCTCTTCAGTCAAGTAAGTACATATTGGTTGATGTGTCGTAGGTAGTAGGAGTCTTCAATAAAGAACCATTACAAGGATTGTAAACAGGTTTTCTATAGCATGTTTTACAAGTATATTTTGTGATTAGTGACATCATCAAACACTTGGTTTGAGTGTAATTGCAGGAACCACATATTGAAACTTGATTGAAAATTGGAATGATGCAAATTGATGCTATCAGTGTCCTCGATACACATAAAAAATTTAGAAAACCACTTTACAGTCCCTTTAATCCAATAAACTATAACTATTGTCTTATTACTTTGCTTAAATATATTTTCACAGAAATGTGACCAAATTCTCTCAATGTCAATTACTAATTGGTCAGCTTTAACAATTTGTGTACATTCTGGTCTGATTCAAGAAAAAAACGTGAATAGTTAACTAGATTTTGAGGTAGAATTAATGATTATGGAAACTTTCCTATGTTGCGTTGATAATTGCTATTAAATTCCCTATAACTTGAGTTGACTGGTCATGATTTTGTTTTGAATCCCTTTAAAAACTATGACTGATATTTCAGATATTTGGATGTATATTAGCTGATATGGTAGAAGACCTTGACAAGGTGAGCCAATTAGACTTTTGATAATCTAAAACCTTTATTCAGGAACCCCAGCTGTTGTCACAGCAGTCTCTTAAAATGGGTCCTTTGTATGTTATTTTATTAATGAATTAATCAAAATAAATGTTTCTGTTTGAAATATTTTATAGGGTGATGTTGCAGAAACTATTAAGACATTTTTTGAACAGAGTAAAACTCTAGAACCACAGAGGAAAAGTAAACTGTCTATACAACAGGTGAAAAAACGGTTTAAGATATTTATTATATGTGTTTATTACACTCCCAGCCCTTTATATTATGGTAGAAAGTCACTCTGATTTCAATATTACAAAAAGGGCTTGATGCAGTGATATAACTACAGTATATGTATGGTATGACAATACTATAGGATGATTATACATGTTTGTAATATGAGCTCTTATCCTTTTCACCTATTTTTAATGAACAAAAAGTTTGAACCCCTCATTTTAAACCAGCTATCTTTATTATGGATTAACAAAAACATCTCTTGTGATTGATACATTAGGCAAACATTTTAGCTCAGTTTAGTGAGTTAACGTTTATGGCTTTATTTTGGCAAAGTTCCTCATTAAATATTATCAAGATTAATTGAAATCCTACTGTATCTGTTAAGATAATTGTTTGAAATATACTGTAGGTTGATTTTCTACTTGAAGAATTATCAAAAGTCACTAAAGAAGATGACCAACAGAGAATTCTTACTAAAATGGCTAAAAGGTAAAATTATACATAAACTTTTTGTCATAACTCGATATAAAGTCTTTGAATGGCATTTAGCAATTGTGAGTACGATATATAGACACAGCTTTATGGAACAACAATCACTGGTTAAAGTTTTATGCAACGTTTCGACGTGTTTCCCCCGTCGTCCTCAGGCGCATGATATATATAGCTGAAGCCCATGATGAAACCAGTGAGTAAGAGGTTCTTAATCGATGTCTGCTACAAATATAGTTCATTTCTGTGTGACTCTCTTCAAGGTGATTAGCCATCAAAGTCATGTGTTGGAGATATGTATTAATATAGATTGACAGGCAAAAGAAAGTTTTCACTTGTATAAAAAGCAAAAAAGCTGGTACAGGTTTGAACCCCAGCAACGTAATCATAACCACAATGCAGATTATCGAATGCAGCTTTCCAAATCGCATTGGTCCAAATGCACGTGCACGATTTCGGCATAAATAAGTTGGACAGAACAGGCATTCAGTAAAGGCCTCAGACAACGCAAAGCCTCATACTGCCTGAATTGTTCAAGACTATCTGATCATTACCAACGTTGAAGTATTGATGAAAACGAAACTAATCAATGATAATCAGGGATAACTGGTCGCACAGCCAATCTTTATCTCTTATATTACAATGCATTTTCATTCTAATTCAAGGAAATTGATTTCTGTTTATAAATCGATCATCATATATCTCACATATGCCTTTGTCTTTGGTGTGTGGTCAAATGAAGTCGGTGAACACTTTCTTTTATCTGTCAGTTTATTTCAGATGTAAAGAAATAGGGATGCAGGCTGAAATATATATATATATATCACTCTTCAATTGATGTATTGAGCACTGTTTTGTGTTTCAGATGTACGTCCAATGATTTAAAGATGTTTATAAGGTTGATAAAACATGATTTAAGAATTAACTCAGGAGCCAAACACGTGTAAGACAATTTTATTTTTGTGTTTCACTTCGCTTCAGATCAATGAGCGTAGATCTTTACTTTGTTCCTCAATTAGTTTACTTACTTTGCTTCCACATAATGTATGAAAAATCTGAATTTTTGCAGAAAAGATCATATTTGTTTACAGATTAGAGGCCTTAGATCCAAATGCTTACGAAGCATTTCAAGCTTCACGTAACTTAGAAGATGTTGTTGAAAGAGTTTTATCCAATCAGAAAGAAGCGAGTGAAAATGGTAAACCAGGAATGGTGAAGAAACTGAGTGTTAAAGCTATGTTAATGACACCAGTGTTACCAATGTTGGTATGTTATATAAAAGAGCAAATAGTGCAGCATGTTCTCTTATTTTCATTGTGTTATATAGTCTGGCAAATATTTTTAGGTACACTCTTTGACACCTATTTAAGGTCATATTGCAGAACTGTCTTGTGGCCTTTAATAAGTCATCTTTTCTCATTATTCCAGTCAATCAAGGAGTCAATGGGCACAGATGATGCAGGAAAGAAAAATTCCAAGAGGTTTTGAGTTGTTATCTGTGTTAAAAATAGTTGTTACATGCTTTCCTTCTTTAATAATACTGCCCGTTTATAGGATATCTTGATGAAATGTTGTAAAGAATTCAGTTGTAAATGCTATTGATATTGCCCCTTGAACTTATATTGGGTATATATTTGGCATGTTTTGTGAATATAATCAAATCTACTTCCATTATTATCTGTTAATTTGCAGGCTGAAGCTTGTCGTTCAGTACAGCAAGCTATGAAGAAATGTCCCAATGGATTTTATGCTGAGATTAAGTATGATGGTGAGAGGGTTCAAGTTCATAAAAAGGGAACTGAATTTAGATATTTTAGTAGAAGTTTAAAACCAGTAGTTCCTCACAAAGTAAGTTTGGTTGCAATCTTATTTGGTAATAGTCAAGAAATGATGGTCATGTGTTTAATCGTTTGCCGCGTGAAAAAGTCTGATTGCTTGGAATTAGACATTTACTCATTTTACCTGTGTATCCCCTGTGAATGAGTTTGGATAATCTGGGCCCCTGCAAATTACATTGTTGCTCTTGTTGTACCTACTCTGTGTCATATGTTTGGAAATATTGGAATTTTTAATATCTCAGCCTGGTGTCCTACTGACTGATTTCCTATAGTAAATATCTTGATTGGCAACACTATATGTAGCCACAGTGTAAAACCCTAATCTATTTCTTTTGTATATAATAGGTCAATCATTTTAAAGATTATATCCCAAAAGCTTTTCCCACTGGTAATGATTTAATATTGGATGCTGAAGTTTTATTGGTGGATACAAAAACTGGGCAGCCATTACCATTTGGTTCACTTGGTGTTCACAAGGTAAATTACAGTACTGTTGAGAATTTCAGTAATTTTCATTTCCAGTTGCTGACCTTGGTTTTAAAATCTGAGATATTATTTTCTATTTAAGATCTAATTTCTATCTGATTGATAATTTCCATATTATTTTCTTTATGAGATATGATTTTTGTCGGAGATAAAGGGGAGCCACCGCGGCTGAGTTAGACGCTTGCTCGCTAACCTGAAGGTCCAGGATTCAATCCCGGCATAGGTCGAGATAACACTTTCGGATTTTTAACCCAGTTTCCCCCTGTCAGTGAATGCAGGTACGAGGGGCTGACATGGAAAAAGCGTCTAGTCGTTCGGATGGGACAATAAACTGAGGCACGTTAAATATTCCTCGACAGTTGGAAGAGCAGGCTAATGCATCCAGGCAAAATTTCCCTCAACGCACCCTGCATGGGGTTGCCCGTCCTCATTAGCCAACATGGTGCAGGAAAGAAGGACGTAAAACTCCATTCAATTCTTTTCATTTCGGAGATAAAGTTTCCACTTGGGATATAATTTCAATATGAGATATTATTTCTATATGAGATATTATTTCTATATGAGATATTATTTCTATATGAGATATATTATTTCTATATGAGATATTATTTCTATATGAGATATTATTTCTATATGAGATATTATTTCTATATGAGATATATTATTTCTATATGAGATATTATTTCTATATGAGATATTATTTCTATATGAGATATTATTTCTATATGAGATATAATTTCTATATGAGATATTATTTCTATATGAGATATAATTTCCGTCTGATATGTATAATTTCCGTCCAAGATGTAATTTCTATGTAAAGTATAATTTCCATATGAGATAAAAAAAAAAAAATTCTGTATATATAAGATAATTTTCATCTGTAATGTAATTTGCATATGATTTATATATAGGACTGGGTAAAATGATCAAAATAATCGAATTACGTTGCTAGGAATTTATATTTTGATTATCAAATATCATAATCGATTATATATAACAAGTAACATTTTCTCCACTGTACCCGTTAACAAGTAGTAATCTCTTCCACATAGGTTCCCTTCAGCACATAACATACCCACAACAAAACTATAATAACTGATCAAAGCAAGAATATACTTCTATTACACAGAAATAACCCATGAATTTAAGAAATTTGGCATGTTTTAATGTAGTATTTCTAGGGTTTCTCAATTAAATTATTTCGTTTGTTAATCGATTATTGATCGATGATTGATACACACTCTTTCAGAAAAAATTAAGTGTGAAAGTTAAAACAATTGTATCAGTTATCAAAATTGAGACATCTTTTATGAATTTCAGAAAGCAGCATTCCAGGATGCCTCTGTTTGTTTGTTTGTATTTGATTGTTTACATATTAATGGTATTAATCTCATGGAAAAGTGAGTTTTCCCTTTTTTTTTATCTAAATTTTTAATACATTTTCTATAACCTTCATATTTTTGTGTGGTAGAGTTGGTATTCTCATTTAAACAAAGAATTGGGTAGCAATAGGGAGAACACCCCTCGAGACAAGATGCCTCATTGGGATAACTCTAAGGTTAATCATTTGATGGTGTTTTTATCTGTCTTCTTTAGTCGCTTAGTCCCCACCAACATCCAACCATGTTGTTAGCTAATTTGAAGGCTTGCTGAAATTATTACAGATAATAAAACGTGAACCAGTTTTCATCTAATATTTGGAGTGTGTGTCGCAAGTTTTTATTATTGCAATTTTATTTGAAAACAATACATAGACATTAGTGTCCTTGAGGCGTTTCATCCTCACTTGAGTCGCACTGAAGGTTTTAAAGGTTGCCCTTACATATTCAAATTAAGTGGTTGCTATATAAGCTAAAGTCACCATGAATAAATAATTATTTACCTAACTGAGGTTTACATATTAGTCATCATAATTCCCACTTTTATATTCTTCCAAATTGAGTTCTTAGGGGGTTCGTATTTACAGACATGCACAGTGCACATGCAAGGAAAATACAGCCCTGGTGTATGTTCTAGTTTAGAAAAATAATTTTATTAGTATTTTTTTGCTATGTTTCTAATTGAAAAGTTCCATATTTTTTTCTCTTTATTGTTATTAGGGGTAGCATGGCTCTAATGTTTTGATCTATGTATTTGTTTTTTTCAGACCTCTTAAAGAAAGAAGAAAAGTTTTACAAGAAAATATGACAGAAGTAAAAGATCATGTTAAATTTTCAGAATATCAACACATTACAGTAAGATACATTATTACACGTACACACTTTTATTGCAAATGTAAATAATTTACATGCGGTTTTATTAAAAATCTTTCAAGCGAGGCAATAAACCAGGCATTACTCAGCTTGTCAATGTCAACTTTGAGCACAATTTTGGTTTATATTTAGAAAGTGCCTAATCTACAGGAACTGATGGATAAAGTGTTTCAGGAAGGATTAGAAGGTCTGGTTTTAAAAGATGTTAATGTGAGTAAAATTAAAGTCAAATTTTGTGTTGTTTTATTTTTCTCTGTATTAATTCACTTTTCAAAAATAGGACTTATATGTTACTATTGTGTATTCATTCAGACTGTTTTATGTGTTATAGTTATTTCAGAAAATATTGGTGTTATTTCAGAGTGTGTATATTTTATTTTAGAGTCGCTATGTGTTGATTCAGAATGATCTTTCAGGGTTTGTATGTATAATTTCAGAATGTATGTTTTAATGTCTGTGGTATTTTAGATTGTGTATGGTATGTTTGTATTCGGATTGTATAATTGTATTCAAATTGTATATATTTGTGTATGTTTTTGTATTCAGATTATGTATATTTGTATTCAGATTGTGCATATTTTTTTTTTTTTTTTTTCAATTCCGTATAATGGGATTCAACTGTGTATATTTGATTTTTAGGGTTTGTATGAACCAGGTAAAAGACATTGGTTAAAAGTTAAAAAAGACTATCTACACGAGGGCAGTATGGCTGATTCAGCAGATCTTGTTGTGTTGGGAGCCTACTATGGTACAGGCAACAAAGGTACAAGGTTTATTTAAATTCTGAATAGTTCGAAATAATTCATTTCAAATTGTTTGTGTTTTGTACTTTTGTACCAGAATGTGCAATATTTAGCCCTTTTGTACTGGCAAGAACAATTAGAAATCTAATGCAGTTGTCCTTGCCAAATTGCCCTTATCACACACTGCTTTTCATCAAAGGTATGCTAATTTCATTTTGGAAACCAATTGTGATAAGCTTTAGTTAAGTTATGGAGAATAAATCCCCTGATGTAATGTAACTTCTAGGTGGTTTGATGTCCATATTTTTATTGGGTGTTTACGATCAGATGACCAAAAAATGGTGTACAGTTACCAAAATAGGAAATGGTCTTGACGATAAAACATTAGACCGACTTCAGACCGAACTTGATATGGTGAAAATCAGTAAAGATGTCACAAAGGTACCAGGATGGCTCAACATCAAGAAAACTGTTGTCCCTGATTTTGTTGTGGCTGATCCCAAAAATGCTCCAGTGTGGGAAATCATCGGAGCTGAATTTAGTAAAGCTGAGATCCATACTGCTGATGGCATCTCCATCCGCTTTCCAAGAGTACAGAAAATCCGCGATGACAAGAATTGGGAGACTGCTACAGATTTATCTAGATTAAAGGTAGTCTTAGTGATATTTTGGAACATTATTTTTATTTTGATGAGTGGATGTTGCTCTGGAAGTTAACGTTATAGAATTATACCACTTTCAATAATGAGAGGAATGCTGACAATCTTAGTCACAGAGTGACAGAAATCCTGCCTTGACTCACTGGAAATACCATGGTTGATATTTTAGTGGATCTT
This sequence comes from Lottia gigantea, assembly GCF_000327385.1. NCBI lineage: Eukaryota > Metazoa > Mollusca > Gastropoda > Lottiidae > Lottia > Lottia gigantea. The sequence continues at coordinate 2,696,690 of NW_008709379.1, forward strand.
AATTTAAATTTGAATTCTTTGGACACAATATCAGTTCATTCATTTCAGAAATTGTATGAAAAATCTAAAGAGCGGACAGATATAGGTGGTACTGGTAAACTGATGAAGCAGAATGCTAGTAATAATAATGGTGCTGGTCATGATACTTCTATTAAAATAGAGGATGAGGAGGACTCTAACTCGAGTTTTATATCTGCCACATCTCAAACTACCCCTACAGTGTCACCTGTTAAACGTAAAGCTGAATCCTTAACCCCTTCATCTTCTCCTTTAAAAAAGGTTTGTTATTTATCAGAAAAGAACCAGGGCCATACTTAAAAATTCAAGTTGGCATCTTGGGTTCCTGAAAGCTGAGAATTACATGGTGCAAATCTTTAATTTTGAAGAATTTAAAGGTTGTTTTGTTTTCTGATTTAAAGGAACAGGTGCGTTATAATTGGGGTTTGATTTTAGTCTTGAATATATCACAGAGTATCCAGAGTCATAATTTTAACTCTCAAACGCAAATAATTCCAGTCACACATGTATTTGAAGTCTTAAATTTTGACAGTGAGCTGTTAACACTGTTACTGATTGGCTTGGCTGAAGTATGATTGGTCCAAACAAAAAAATGGCTCACCTGTCCCTTTAAGAGGAGGCATAGAATAATTTTCAGCTTCAGAACTGATAGTTTTCGCATTTCTATGAAAACTAAGCATTTTAGATATCATTTACATAGTGATAGTGATTATGTGGAATTGCAAGAGCGCCTAATACCCGTGAATGAAAATTGGAATGGTGTGCAAAATCATTATAGAGCTGATATAACATTGACTCAATCAAAGTTTTGGATTTCTGTTAACCAATAATTCTGCTTAAATACTATCATGACTAAATATAAGTTTGTATGCTCTATTGTAGATGAAGCCATCATGTAAATATGGAGAAAACTGCTACCAGACAAGCCCAGCTCACAAAAAAAACTTTGACCACAAGGCAGCCACTCCTGTCAAATCTTCTTCCAATGTAAGTTATATCCTATATCCTATAGGATGTAAAAACTTAATAGTTCATACATGAAAATAAAAATATCATGGCTTCGGGTTAAAATATTTATAGTTTAATTTATACTTATTGAACTATGGTAGATTATGAATATGTTAATATAATTGAATTTATTCTGTTGATTACATGTATCAATAGAGAGATGAATATTGTATTATTTTTAGACCTGCTTCCATATGACCAAAATTCAATTTTTGTGTAATTGATTTGTCACACTGTGCTTTCTTTCTGTTAATTTATTTATTTTTTTATTTAATTATGCCTCCATGTAAAGCTGTGAATTTGCAAGTTATTTGTGAATTTTTTTGCAATCTTAAATCGAACTCGAACTACAAAGGTTTATTAATGTTTCTACAGGGCAGTTTCCCTTATAAACCTTAGTTGTCAGACAATGTAAATTGGGAGATATTCAGATATTTTCTAATGGATTATCAAATCCTGTAGAGTTCTTATTTGACTATATACTATAATAAATCAAGTATGATGGATCAAGTACAATTTCTTTCAACTAAATTTGGAAACCCTTCATTATAAAGACTATCAGGGGCTCATCTAGATGAGTGGGGTCTGTGGACCTAAGTGTGTTGGGGCTTCCCTCCCCCTGGAAATTAACAAATTGGGAAAATCACTCCTTATGAACCTATCCTTATTATAGTTGAGTCACTGAACACTGTTGATAAAGTGATGATATGCAATATGTTAATAAGCATCTTCTTCTGGTATTGTTTTTCTCAATCAGTAGCCCAAACAGGAAAGAAAATAAGCTCAAATTTGAATCAGCCCTCAGGTAAATGAGCCCAAACCAAAAGACAATATTATTAATACAAGGTCATAATCTTAATTTTTTTTTTTAGTTAATAATTCGAGACTTTCCCAATTTATCTCTTTTAATATCTTTTCACCCAAATTCTTTCTTATGCTGGGGGCATACTTTATCACCAAATAATTGGCAAACTATGATAAAAGGCACATGTTTTGTTTGTTTTTTAATTTTTTATCGCCAAAATATTCAAAAAGTTTGCGTAAACAATGCTTTTTATATATCTGTCGGTCATTCCGTCTAACCGTTTACATTTCTTGTAGGCACGGTAGAGGCTATATTGATGAGATGAACGGTTTCAGAGTTATTGCCCTCAACTTAGTAAAAACACGTCAAATTTTGCTTGATATAGATTACAGTTTTGATGAAACTTGGTACGCATGTATGTATACATTAATAAGATCTCAGTCAAGTATGTTATTGGTAAGAATCGGATGAACGGTTTTGGGGTTATTGCCCTTGACTTCCTTAAAACACGTTCAATTTGATGACAATTTGATGAACTGTTTTTGAGGTTTGCCTTGACTTATATTTTTAAGATAATTTGAAAATTCATTATTAAGCCATGAAAGATTTTATCATTTATGACAGCTTGTAGTGGGCATATGTTTACATTGCCTGGCAAGATAACTTTGAAAGCTGTTGCAAAACTACTGCATGGATTCAAGTAAATTAACTGCCTAATTGAAGAGAAATATGTCTCCTACGTATTCTAAAGGTTTCAACTAATAATATCGAGATATTATAAAGTCAAAGACCAAAACTGGTCAAACTGCTTAATTAACGATTATTACTCTCTGTTCTTATATGATAATGAAACAAAAAAGCGGAATGCCCCTTAAAAGAGACGCATAGAGTAGTCCCTGGTTATTAATGAACAGAACAGAATTGACATCAGTACAGTTAGTTAGGAAATGAATCAATTAATATTATGCAGCTGTAAAGAAATGTCTTGATTTGTTCAATAGTTGAACAGTAGAAACCGGTAATGTTATCGATATTGGTTTTTGTATGATCTGTTGCACAGTTACTGTTGTGAGAAAATTGTTGTCCTATATTCTATTTTATTTTAAGAATACTAGTCACTTCCCTTTATGAAAAGCTGTAAACCTCATATTTATTTCAGAAATTACCAGATATTTTTACTGGATGTAAAATCTATCTGCCTAACAATATAGATAAATATAAAGTATTAAAACGTTATGTTATTGCCTTTAATGGAGATATTGTAGCTGAATTTGACAAAAATACAGCCACACATTTGATATCAACTTATGGAAATTCAGTAAGTAATTGTCTTTCACATACTCAGATTATAATGAAATTGTTTACTCCCATCATTGTCATGGATTATATTCCCTTTGAATAAGCTTGATTATTTTTTGTAGTAAGACTGTAAGCCTACATTTGTTTAATATGTCCCCACAAAATAATATGCTGTACTACTGTGAATTTTGATACTTTTATTCAAATATTAACAATTATGGGAATTAAAACAATTTCATAGCATCCACCTTAGCAGTTTCAGACAGGTTCACCATTTTTGGGGGTTGGTTTAGGTCTTGAATATACTTAAGTCTTCATGAGTAGAGTAGTAGAAATGTACGAAAATTGCATAATTTCTTCACGAATATCTCAACTTAGGAATTCACTTTATTTTTTTTTTTTTGTAAACAATATTTTATTCAAAAAGAAAAGTATTGGGGAACAGGCTTTGCCTATATTACCCCTCTCCCGAATTCACTTTATTTCTATTTGACTTTTTCTATATATGACATAGTCTCAAGAAAAGATGAGTGGTCACTCTAAAATGCAGATAATTCTGGACACACATGATTTTGGAAATATTAGCTAAAAAAATTCTCATTTCTGAAACTAAGGTGCAATTGGTTAAATGAATATATACCTGTCCCCCATTAGAAACAATTTGCTATAATTTACAATGTCATAATTTCAATATCCAAACAATTATGATATATACATTTTGTTTATTACCATGTTTTTCTTTTTTTTTAACAGTTGTTCTATGGCAAAATTCATTATTTACTATATTTTTTTAGATCAATGCAAGTGTTAAAGGAAAAACAGTCATTGATAAATGGTTATGGACTTGTATTAAAACCAAATCATTAGTTCCAACAACTAAATATCTTATAACATGAAAAATAGTCAAAAATTGTTGGACGACTAAGGAAGTAATACAATCTTTATGTAATAGGACCTGAAAAGTAGTAATGTTTTATCTGAAATTTCTAACTTGATGATAACTTTCATGATATTATGTGATTAGACCTTCATGCAAATTTGGATGATGTTATGCAAAAATCAGTATCTTTAAAATTAAAAAGTTCTTTATTTTAAAGACAGTGTACATCTCTTATACATTAGTCATATATATTTGTCTTAGTGATGTGTTTTTTTTTATTGTATGTTTAATCATTTACTATTTTACACTTGTTATTCTGTTTAAATCCTGTTTACATAGTCATATACTTAATAATTATAATGATCATAAAATTAGTGTTTTTTATGAATTTATTCTTCATAATATTATTATTGATGGTCATTGCATTATTCAGGAGAACCACTGAATTATCCGCCATTGCTCTATTCTAAAAAACTACTTTATTATCAGAGAGTGTCATAGTATTATTCATGGGGACAGGTAAATTATTAGTGAGTGATTGCATTTTTCATTTCAACTGCTAAATTATCAGTGAGTCAGAATTTTAAGTTTCTGTCAGTTGCAAGGTCGACCTGTGCAATATTTTCCAATTTATGAATATCAATCAGTGATATCTTTCAAATTATGTGGAAAAATTAACTAGGATTCAGAAATTTGACCTCATGATAAAGGGTCTATTAAAGGGATATTCTGCTTTTTTGAAAAAAAAAATAATTATCGGCATTCCAAAAACGTCTTAAATTATACCTGAATATTGTTTCTATAAGACGAACCTATAAACGTGAATATTTCTATCAAATGAGCCTATATAGGCTACGTGATTATTATTTTTATAAGACGAGCCTATAAACGTGAAAAGTATTTATATTAGATGAGACTATAAACGTGAATATTATTTCTAAAAGATGAATCTATAAACATGAATATTTTTTCTATAAGACGAACCTATAAACGTGATTATTATTTCTATAATACGAGCCTATAAACATGAATATTATTTCTATAAGACGAACCTATAAACGTGATTATTATTTCTATAATACGAGCCTATAAACGTGATTATCATTTTTATATGCCCACATGGAAATGTGGACGTATATTGCCGTCGCTCCTGTCCGTTGGTCCGTCGATCCGTCAACATTTCTTGTGAACACAATAGAGACTACAGTTTCCAACTGATTTTAATGAAATTTGGTGTGATCATTTATATTGAGATCTTGGTCAAGTTCGAATTTAACGTTCTTTCGGTGAACGGTTTTTGAGTTATTGCCCTTGACTTAGGAAAAACGCGTCAAAATTTGTTTGTGAACACAATAGAAACTACAGTTTTCAACTGATTTTAATGAAATTTGGTGTGATCATTTATATTGATGAGATCTTGGTCAAGTTCGAATTTAACGTTCTTTCGGTGAACAGTTTTTGAGTTATTGCCCTTGACTTAGAAAAAACGCGTCAAAATTTGTTTGTGAACACAATAGAGACTACAGTTTTCAACTGATTTTAATGAAATTAGGTGTGATCATTAATATTGGTGAGATCTTGGTCAAGTTCGAATTTGACGATCTTTCGATGAACGGTTTTTGAGTAATACTCTTGACTTAGGAAAACGCGTGAAAATTTATTTGTGAACACATTAGAGACTACAGTTTTCAATTGATTTTAATGAAACATGGTGTGATCATGTAAATTGATGCGATAATTTGATGTATTTGAGTTATTGCTATTAATATTAAATTTCTTTAATATGAGAAAATTCATACTTTAGTCACTAAAGACTGTTTTATCATTTCTGACAGCTGCCAGTGGGCGTATGTTACCTTGCCTGGCAAGCTATCTTTATGAGATGAGCCAATAAACGTGATCATTATTTTTATATAAAAACATTATAAACATGAATATTATTTCCATAAAACGAACCTATAAGCGTGAATAATTTTTCTATAAGATGAACCTATAAACATGCATATTGTTTCTATAAGACGAACCTATAAAATTGAATATTATTTTCTATAAAATGAGCCTATAAACATGAATATTATTTCTATAAAACGAACCTATAAACATGAATATTATTTTCTATAAGACGAACCTATAAACATGAATATTATTTTCTATAATATGAGCCTATAAACATGAATATTATTTCTATAAAACGAACCTATAAACATGAATATTATTTTCTATAAGACGAACCTATAAACATGCATATTGTTTCTATAAGACGAACCTATAAAATTGAATATTATTTTCTATAATATGAGCCTATAAACATGAATATTATTTTCTATAATATGAGCCTATAAACATGAATATTATTTTCTATAATATGAGCCTATAAACATGAATATTATTTTCTATAAGATGAACCTATAAAATTGAATATTATTTTCTATAAAATGAGCCTATAAACATGAATATTATTTTCTATAATATGAGACTATAAACATGAATATTATTTTCTATAATATGAGCCTATAAACATGAATATTTTTTCTATAAGACGAACCTATAAAATTGAATATTATTATCTATAATATGAGCCTATAAACATGAATATTATTTTCTATAATATGAGCCTATAAACATGAATATTATTTTCTATAATATGAGCCTATAAACATGAATATTATTTCTATAAAACGAACCTATAAACATGCATATTGTTTCTATAAGACGAACCTATAAAATTGAATATTATTTTGTATAATATGAGCCTATAAACATGAATATTATTTTCTATAATATGAGCCTATAAAATTGAATATTATTTTCTATAATATGAGCCTATAAACATGAATATTATTTTCTATAATATGAGCCTATAAACATGAAAATTATTTCTATAATACGAGCCTATAAACATGAATATTATTTCTATAATACGAGCCTATAAATATGAAAATTAATTCTATAAGACGAACCTATAAATATGAAAATTATTTCTTTAAAATGAGCCTATAAACATGAATATTATTTTCTATAATATGAACATGAATATTATTTTCTATAATATGAGCCTATAAACATGAATATTATTTTCTATAAGACGAACCTATAAACATGAATATTATTTTCTATAATATGAGCCTATAAACATGAATATTATTTTCTATAATATGAGCCTATAAACATGAATATTATTTTCTATAATATGAACATGAATATTATTTTCTATAATATGAGCCTATAAACATGAATATTATTTTCTATAAGATGAACCTATAAACATGAATATTATTTTCTATAATATGAGCCTATAAACATGAATATTATTTTCTATAATATGAGCCTATAAACATGAATATTATTTTCTATAAGACGAACCTATAAACATGAAAATTATTTCTATAAAATGAGCCTATAAACATGAATATTATTTTCTATAATATGAGCCTATAAACATGAAAATTATTTCTATAATACGAGCCTATAAACATGAATATTATTTCTATAATACGAGCCTATAAATATGAAAATTAATTCTATAAGACGAACCTATAAATATGAAAATTATTTCTTTAAAATGAGCCTATAAACATGAATATTATTTTCTATAATATGAACATGAATATTATTTTCTATAATATGAGCCTATAAACATGAATATTATTTTCTATAAGACGAACCTATAAACATGAATATTATTTTCTATAATATGAGCCTATAAACATGAATATTATTTTCTATAATATGAGCCTATAAACATGAATATTATTTTCTATAAGACGAACCTATAAACATGAATATTATTTTCTATAATATGAGCCTATAAACATGAATATTATTTTCTATAATATGAGCCTATAAACATGAATATTATTTTCTATAATATGAGCCTATAAACATGAATATTATTTTCTATAATATGAGCCTATAAACATGAATATTTTTTCTATAAGACGAACCTATAAACATGAAAATTATTTCTATAAAATGAGCCTATAAATATGAATATTATTTCTATAATAAGAAATATAAGGGCAAAAGAAATTTTTCACTATAAAAATAGTTGTAAAGATAGCTTGCCAGGCAATGTAACATACGCCCACAGGCAATGATAATTGAGTCTTAAAAATAGCCAAAATATGAATTTTCTCATTTCAAAGATCTTCATAATGTATTAATAGTGTGAATTTATTCATATATAGATATATATATATTTACTGTCAGTTATTTATGCTGAGTTTTTCACAACATTTTCGAAATCAATATTAATAACCCCAAATACATCAAGGTCAAGTCAAGTCAAGGACAGTCAAGTCAAGGACAACTGTTTATCTAAATATAGCTAATAGAGTAAAACGTCAAGTCAGGCACGATATTTCGGTGAAAAATTATCCGATCATCACGAAAATCGATAGGGATCATCTTTATAATGACATTGACACACAAAATCAAAATCAAAAGAATCTGTAAAGAATTGTAGCCTGTAGAGTGAGCACGAACCAAATGTGAACGGACCGACGAACGGACGGACAGGGCGATTACAATATACACCCATCTTATGTTGGGCGTATAAAAAAAAGGCAAAAAGCTTGTACAGGTTTGAACCCTTGCAGAAAACATTCGCCCAAATTAACATGACCTCAATCACAACGCAGATTTTCGAACATATTAGTTCCAAACTGCATCCGAGAAGTTCAGCCGTATAGAGGTGGAGGTGTTATGGTATGGGGTGGCATTTGTGGTCAGATTACAAATGAAATGAAATGAATGGAGTTTTACGTCCTACTTTTCTGCACCATGTGGGCTAATGAAGACG
>NW_008709379.1:2710283-2711489 GCF_000327385.1 Lottia gigantea
GTTAGGAGTAAACTTCTCCTCATACTACAGGTTAGTCCGAAACTTGCTGACTTTAAAATGGTCCCTGATATGGAATACCAGACATCTGACACAGGTCACAGTACAGCTTTATTTAGGCACCTCCTTTTAAGCACACCTTCAATTAAAACATATTCACCTAGGCACACTAATATTCGGCAAAATGTCATTTATTCACAGTCTTCAATTAGGTGCATATTCATTAAGGCAAGCCCTTTTTAGGTACGCTAATATTAGGCACAATGTCAATTAAGAACACTTGACCAGTGGCGAAGAATGCTCCCCAAAAACTCTACAAAGCGTATCCGTACCACCTTTCCCCACTGACTCTGATCTAGCTGATCTCTAGCTAGATAGGCCTACAAATACAACGTGTCGGACTTTCTTTTTGTATAGATTGTCATTGTTTTATACAGAATGAGTTTGGAAATATTTGAACGTTGTACGTTCTAAATTACAAATGTACATCATATTTATCGATCTTTGGTTTAAAGATTTAATTTATTTTATGTTATGAATTTCACTTATTGGATAATTAACTAGCCAATAATTCCAATTTCATGGTATATTTAACATTCATACAGTATGATGAAACAATATCTTTATACATATACATGTAGAAATATTCATATTTATTTTTCATATTTGTAATATTTCTATTTTCATTTCTATATCGCTCTACAATTAATGTATCGGGGCACTATTTTATCACTGGAAATATTTTGTTATTGTACATATACATACATACATACATACAAGATTTGGAACGTTGGAAATAGATCAAAAGAGAAAAAAAGCAGAATTTTACGCCCTAATCTGCAAGATATATCATGTTCTGTGCAATGAGCCACTTCATGGTCATGGACTCTTGGATCGACCTACTCTCAAAATTCACGCAGCGCCCACGATAAATGGTAATTTCCAAATATAAAGGCACGTGTTTTTAATATGTTGGGGTCTTAAAACAAACGCGGTACATTTCCAGGTGGTCTTGTCGGGGCTAAATGATAAAGCGTATCGCATCAACAGTATAGTCCAGATGTTTTAAATTAAGTCTATTTATACATGTAGACAACAATCCAAATGGCAACAGTCAAATTGTATAATTTTAAAATAAAGTCTCATTGAGTTTTCAATATCGAGATAACCCGGCCAAGTATTAATCACGTGATATCCTGACTGACGATG
>NW_008709379.1:2711539-2713794 GCF_000327385.1 Lottia gigantea
CCTCCTGCGTCCCTACTGAAGTTGGACAAGTAGAACTTATTCTCATGTCTACACTTCGAGACGAGTTTGGAACGAAAAGAAGTGTGCTTTCCACCATTAATGTTTCCAGTCACACTTCTAGCGGTATTTTGATATTTCTAATATATATTTTATTTAAATGACGAAAAAGCAAAAACTGAAACTTGTTTTGTAAATTTGCAAACGAAGGATAATTAATGGAAAAATGACTTTGAACAAACGGAGAGAGGATTTCGCCACTATTCCTGGAACGCCCATTGGATGCTTCTGCTTTTATAGTTTGTACTTCTTGACATGGTGGCAAACAAGGAGTTGGAAGAGGAGATGCATGCTGTTGATTTTCCTATTTCAAAATGTGAGGAATTTTGAAAATGGAACATATTACAGAAGGTCCAGAAATAGGTGACCGATGATTACTTCAGATAAACTTGTGCTTGTAAATTTATTCTTATATTTTCGATAAACTGTTTGTTTTAGCTATTTCCCTTGATTATGCAAAATATCGTCAAGGAAATCACAATTCATCCATTTAAATCCAAATCCTAACGAAGTAAATATATATAGCCTTTATCAACGATATTAATTGATTTAATCAATTAAGGCTGCAGTAAATAAACAGGGAGGATTAATTTCTTATTACATACATGTAGATTGTATCTGTCCTCTTATTCACGGGATTGAGTTACCCCACAATACAGTACTTAACATGTTTACACTACTTGACAATACTGTATTAACATGTCTACTGTACTTGGCAATACTTTATCAACATGTCTACTGTACTTGACAATACTGTATCAACATGCTTACTGTACTTGACAATAATGTATCAACATGTTTATTGTACTTGACAATACTTTATCAACAAGTCTACTGTACTTGACAATACTTTATCAACAAGTCTACTGTACTTGACAATACTGTATTAACAAGTCTGCTGTACTTGACAATACTTTATCAACAAGACTACTGTACTTGACAGTACTTTATCAACTAGTCTACTGTACTTGACAGTACTTTATCAACAAGTCTACTGTACTTGACAATACTTTATCAACAAGTCTATTGTACTTGACAGTACTTTATCAACAAGTCTACTGTACTTGACAATACTTTATCAACAAGTTTACTGTACTTGACAATACTGTATCAACATGCTTATTGTACTTGACAATACTGTATCAACATGTTTATTGTACTTGACAATACTTTATCAACAAGTCTACTGTACTTGACAATACTTTATCAACAAGTCATATTGCCACGTTTTGTGTCGATATCGCGATCGGGGTGATCGGAGTGCGATGCAGCAATAGGGGAACCATGCTATGACTTTAGCAATTGATTTAACATAGTATGTGGTGTCTGATCGTTGTGAAAATTTCTGTGAGTAATCAAGTCACATTACTAAGTTATATTGCCACGTTTCGTGTCGATATCGCTATCGGGGTGATATGGGTGCGATCCAACAATAGGGGAACCGTGCTATGACGTTAGCGATTGATTTAACATATTATGGGGTGTCTGATCGTTCTGAAAATTTCTGTGAGTAATCAAGACACATTACTAAGTCATATTGCCACGTTTCGTGTCGATAACGCGATCAGAAGTGATCGGGGTGCGATGCAGCAATAGGGGAATCGTGGCATGACTTTGGCGATTGATTTAACATAGTATGGGGTGTCTGGTCCTTCTGAAAATTTCTGTGAATAATCAAGATACATTACTAAGTCATATTGCCACGTTTCGTGTCGATATTGTGATCGGAAGTGATCGGGGCGCGATGCAGCAATAGGGGTACTGTGGCATGACTTTGGCGATTGATTTAACATAGTATGGGGAGTCTGGTCTTTCTGATATCGTGTCGATATCGTGATTGGAAGTGCTTGGGGTGCGATGCAGCAATAGGAGCATGATGGCATGACTTAAGCGATTGATTTACATTGGATCGGTCTGAAAATTGTTGTGAGTAATCAGAATGCATTACTCTGTTGTCGCATTGTAAATCTTCAAATAAATACGTTAGCGTCAAACGGCAAAGAGCTATGACAATTTTGAGAGCATAACGAAAATGATTGCGGTTACAGCCGTTACGCCGCTGTGAAAAATTGACAATTTCGTCGAAATGACTCGAGACTGAATGAAGTAAGTACGACTATACAAAAGAGTTACGCCCCCTCTGCCATTTCGCAATAATCGGGAAAAATTTCAGTCAGTACATCACTTTGAAAATTAAT
>NW_008709379.1:2714209-2730871 GCF_000327385.1 Lottia gigantea
AATTTCCACGCGCGTCTCCATATTGTAAACAAAAACGAAAGTAAGTATATGGGGGACAACTCCAAGTAATTCACGATTATACTTTTAGTAAGTTTAAAAACGAAGACAGAACACTCCCCTTCTGATATCGCCCAGATATCACTATTCAAAGATAAATAATATATACATTTGTCCGTTTATCGTCCTTAATTGTAGCTTACTTTTCATTTAACCCAGATTCCAGTAATACCAATTCCGTTATCGGACGCAGGTAAGTCGTTTGTTTTCCATCCTTCATGATACGAACTTCGATTTTCCTTACCACCTTATCTTCACTTGGAAAGACACGCGTTACTATTCCGATAGACAACATCATTTTCTGAAATATTTGGAATAGCAGTTTGCCATTTACGACTAGTTTGTAATGTCTGTAAATACTCCCACCGCCACTTGTTCCAAAACATTTCGGCCATCACTTGAACCCGTTTCCATTGGGCCTTGTACATATCGCTTATGTCCAAGTTGCTTGAGAAGTCATTTGTCGAGTCCGTCTTGTGAGTCAATAGAGTTGAAGGTGACAAAATTTCAGGTGACTCGGGATCACTTTAAACTGAAACAATCGGGCGAGCGTTAACAATGCTACACACTTCAGCCATCTGAGTAGAAATAACTTCTAAGGTTAAATCCTTTGGTTTAGTTTCCAGCATTACTGAATCCAAGATTCTTCTAGTTGTCCTTATCATCCTTTCCCACACTCCCCCCATGTGTGAGGAATGTGGCGGGTTGAAAATCCAAACACTTCCCTTTGCAAGTAAGAAATCTTTCACTGGACCATCTTCAGTATTTATGAAATATATTTCCAGACTATCTGTTGATCCGACAAAATTCGTCCCATTGTCAGAGCGAAATACCTTGACATTTCCCCGGAGAGCAATAAATTTCCTTAGCCAATGTATGAACAAAGAAGAGCTCATGTCAGTAATCACTTCAATGTGTACAGCTCATATTGTCAAACAGGTGAAAAGTACCGCCCAACATTTACTATGGGCCAAGCCACCTCTTGTTCGTCTTGCGACTACACTCCTCCAAGGGCCAAATACATCTAAGCCAACGAATGTAAACGGAGGTGCTGGTGTAAGACGTTCCATGGGTAAGTCTGACATTTGTTGAATTTGCTCGAAGTTTGCGACATTTGAAACATTGAAAAATCACAGACGATATTAGTCGTTTTCCGCCGACAATCCACTTCGTACAGCACCTTCAGTGAAGTGTCTCCCTTGATGGAAGACCAACTCGTGATAATATCTAACTATAAGCGTAGCAAGATAATGCTTTCCTGGTATAATAATGGGAATCTTTTCATTAGAATTGATATTAGCTCTAGTTAATCTGCCTCCTACACGGAGTAATCCATCATTGTCAAGGACAGGATTCAAGGTAAGTAACGAACTGTTTTTAGACACACAAGAATTTTCCTTTAGAAAAGAAAGTTCGCTTTCGTATACTTCACTTTGAACGATACGGATAATGAATTTCTGATCTTTTTCAAAGCTATGAACTGATTTGCAGTCTACACAACTATGCCATCCATAAAATGTTCCTGAGCCATAAACGGATGAAAGAAAGTGCTTCAGTCTTGCGATTGCTCTAATGCCATCCATGACGAGAATCTTTCAAAGCGTTTCGATCCTAATTTTGCAATGTGATATACATTTGTTTTGCTAACTGAAACTAATGGCCGTATGTCTTTATCAGTGTCTATATTTTCCAATGGGAAGTCCAATATAATGTGCTATGTGGAAATGCCGTAGTCCACATCCTTCCTTCTCAACATATCTGGTCCCAGCAGCCATGGACTGTTCTCGATCTGAGAGGCATGTGAAGACCTAGTAGCATAGTCTGCACGATTTAAGTCCGTACGAATATCCATTGATCGGGCGTCGACACACTCCTGATCCGTTCTACCCTATTACTGACGTACTTGAAAAATCTTCTACTTTCGTTGTGAATGTATCCTTATACGACTTATACTATCCGAATAGAATATTACTTTATCGATGTATGTATCCAGATGGTTCTTAACTATCGCATACAATTCAGTCGCTAGAACAGCCGCACACAATTCTAGACGGGGAATAGTATGACTGTGTATCGGTGACACCTTAGCCTTTCCAATAACAAACTTGACTTCTGTTTCTGCACTACTAGACTCAAATATCCAACAGCAGCTATAACTTGCTCAGATGCATCGCATAGTTCTTTCTTTACAGCTGATGAGAACCCTTCCTTTGCATATGTACGCGGAATTTGTAAACCACTCAGATCCTTTAATGAGGCACGCCATGTTTCCCAAACCGAACGATGTTCTTCTGGTAATCTTTAGTTCCAGAAATAAGCTTGCGAAGGAACATTTTGCCTTGTACTGTTATGGGTGCCAAAAATCCCATAGGATCAAATAAACTGTTTACAACAGATAATATTCCTCGTCTTGTGTAGGGTTTTTCCTCCGTTGCTATTTCAAACCTGAATGTATCCGAAGCCAGATTCCAGCATAGACCTAAACTTCGTTGTACAGGTAAGTTTTCCGGTTCTAATTTGATGTCCTTCAAATCTTTAGCTAAGTCATCGTTAGAGAATGCAGACATTACTGTGACGTCGTTCGAGGCAATTTTATGTAACCTTAAGCCACCGTTTGTTCTGAGTGCTTCCTGTGTTCGTCTCATGAGATCAATAGCCTGAGAACTAGTTGGTCGTGAATTTAACCCGTCGTCGACGTAGAAGTTCCGATCGACGTACTCCTTAACATCCAAATTCAGCTTCGGAGATCTCCGCAGTTCTTCTCAGTCTGAATGTGTCAACTGCTGGCGATGGTGAATTTCCAAAAACATGAACTGTCACTCGGTAGTCCACAAGTTCCTGATCGGGATAATTATCCTTGTACCATATGAATCGCCAAAATTTTTTATGTGTCTCTGTTACTCGGAAGCAGTAAAACATCCGCTGTATATCTGCTGTTATGGCAATAGGTTCCTTCCTAAAACGAAGAAGCACACCCAACAATTTGTTTCTCTTCGGAAGATATACGCCAAAAACTGGAAGATACCAACACTTTTCTTGTTCGCCTACTGGCGGCGCCAACTCTGCATGCCATTGTTCTAGTATGCCTTGCATGAATTCAGTGAACTGGGTTTTCTTAAGAATATCCTTTGTAGTGTTCTATCTAGATTCCTTGCTCTAAATAACGCATGTACATGGTTATTATGTAAAACAGATCGTGGAATTCGAAAAGGAAGTGGTGCTATCCAATGACCATCCTGATCTTTGCGCATATCCTTGTTCATAATTTCCAGAAACTTTCTATCTTCTACTGATAATCCTGTTTCGTTGTCTTCTTTTGTCCTTTCAAAAATGGTTACTCCAAATGAATCGTCTGCGTCATGCAAAAAGTGATCGTTTGGTGTTTCTTCCATAACTTTAGGACAAGGATTGAAGATCGACTCCCTTCCGGTACCAGCTACAAATGTTTTGTTGACATTAACTACTTCTGGGACATGGACTTTTCCCAAACATGTCTCGCCAATAATGACCCATCCTAATGGTAATTTTTGGGCATACGGAGATTTCCTATGACCAATGCGTTGATCCAACACGTGGTAAGCCTCTGGTAAATCCCTTCCAGAAGAATTGATGAAGTTTCCCTCCAGACTCGGGATAAAAAAAATGTCATTTAGATGAGCGTATGCCTGTGCTACCTCCTTTGTAGCAATTTCATCTTTCTGGTCGGGAATTTGATTGCATTCTATCAATGTATAGGGAGTTCTAACTTCGATTGTCCATTTAACGATTCCACAATAAAGTTGCAAGCTCTTCTGCCTGAAGTGAGGGTAAGTCCTGAACAGGTAGATAAAGTGTATTCCAAAGAATTTCCATTCAATCCAAAAATGTCAAAAAATGTAGACCTTGCTAGTGACCTGTTACTTTGGTCGTCTAGAATTGCGTAAGTCCTTATGGCTTCTTCTGGCTTACCATTCGGGTAGACATTTACGAGTAAATTCTTTGCACAAGATTTTCCACTGAAACCCTCACCACATATTTGCGTACATTTAGATGACACATCTGCGTCTGACTCTTCAGTCTTCCCTTCGTGATTGGAAACGGGTAAGGAGCGTGTTGCGTTTTCTATGTGCATAGCCGTTACGTGTCTCTCGCTTTCACAGTCGGAGCATTTGATCATTTCCTTGCAATCACTCTTCATGTGGTTGCTTGTTCCACAGCACCTTTAACATATACCGTTCTCTTTTAAAAATTTACGACGTTAACTTATAGACGTGGTTTTGAATGCCCGACAATCGTTCAATGTGTGACCGTCCATTTTATGAAATGAACATTTCTTCTCAAAACTTTTAGTGTTCAAATCTGAATTCGATGAGACATCTGTCTTTCTCGTTGAAATATAGGACCTGTCAGCTGTGCTCTTTGATAATGTCCTACTTGTTTTATCGTACTGATTAGTTGTCTCGTAGATAGAAGAACGAAGGGTCGTTTTTTATCCTGCTTATCTCTCTAATAAATTCCACAAATACAAAGAAGGGTGGAAATGTGACATCATGCTTCCTTTTATATTTCACTGCATGATTGGTCCGCTTCTCTTGAATGACATAAGGTAGCTTGTAAACAATTGGCAAAACTCCTGTTGAAGAGTCGAAATAAGCTAATGACGAGCTGTACTTTTCATTGCATTTAGTAGATTCAATTTCACTCAAAATATCCGTTAATTCATAAAGTTTTTTATGGTCTCTATTTGATAGTTTAGGAAAGTTCGTTAACTTAGATTTCAGTGTTGATTCTACCAATTCTGGACTCCCATATCTCTCGTCTAAATGCTCCCAGATTCCTTTGAGTCCTCTTTGTGGATCGCTGTGATTTGATGCTCTAATACTTATATTTTTACTTGATTCCGGACCTAACCACTTTATCAGTAGATCTAGTTCTTCGTTGGTGGTTACAGCTAGCTCATTCATAATACTTAAAAATGTGGACTTCCATAGTGTGTAAAATTCTGGTTTGTCGTTAAAACTAGTGAGACGTGTAAGTAGAAGATCCTTCTTCAGTAAGAATCTGGTAAACTCTGATGTGAGAGACTGTCCAATACCTGTAAAGGCACCATTATCGACTGTTTTATCATCTCACGGTTAAATGGTGTAGAATTGACATTCATGAGGCTGTTGAACTGTAAATTGTAAAGGTGGTTGATTTTTGTGATTGTCATTTTCAAAGAATGGACTCAAAAGAGGTCCTCGTGGAGTAGGCTTAAAATCAGGAAATTTATATGGCTGTGGGGTGCGAATAGATTCTTGTTTATCTACCATTTGTTCGATCGCGCTTTGAGTTTCCTTGATCTGATTTTCTTCATTAGGAAGTGAGTTTATATACTGTTCTGTGCGCTTAGCTGTGTCTACAACCTGAATTACATTATATTCTTCAAGTGACAGTTGTCTTTGACTCCCTTCTATTTCTTCCAATTCGAGGGCTGCTAGTTCTGCTTTGGCCCCAGCTGCTTCCTTTTGATGTGCAATTAGCCCTAAATCTGCCTGTAAGTCTGCCTTTGGGGTGTTGCATTTCCATTAGAAACGTACTGCTGTTCCTCCAAAAGAGCTTGTTTTTTGAGAATCATGCCATCCTGTTCAGCATATTTCAATTTTGCAGCTTCGACTTCGGCTCGTTTTCTGACAATAACAGAACTCCTTTTTGAATAACTTGAATGATTTGAAGAATGTCTACTGTATGAATGTCTAGAAGGTGGCTTTAAGCGGGACAGTGCACTGTCAACTATCATCTTGTGTGCCTTCTGGATCGAAAGGTGAGATTCCATCTCCAATTGACTTTCTTGAGTATTTGCACGATGAAGAAATTCCATGAAATCATGTGATAAGTTGTTGTATTTGTCGTACACATCAATCAATGCATCACGAGTCTCTGTCATACCTTGGAGGTCATGAGGATTGTCTACTGCACTGACAGTTTGTTCGACCTTATTCCATACTTTCTGCAACTTTTTTTGATGTGTCTGAATGTTTGCTTGAAACGTTTCTTGGCCATGTTCTGTTAAGTTACGAATCCTTTTCCCTTCAAGATCTCTGGTGTTTTTATTTCCTGAATGTGACATTTTGAATTTTCAGATCTAAACCATGTGTGATTTTGGTGTGTACATGTATATACAAATTTACAAGTGTTCCAACATAGAATGAGGTGAAATACTGTGTAGGCTTGACAAATAGTCCCTTCCTGTATAGTATTCTTGGTCTGCTTCCTTGTTATATGTGAATGAGTCTTTTTACTGTACTGCCTGTTACAAAGTCGTTTTGCAATAACAATAAGCTAACCAGTTGAGTTAAATACTTTAATCCTCATACATTATGGTAAAAAGCTACAAAAAAAAAGAACATCATAAGTACATATTTTGTACAAGTTATTGTTAATTTGGCATTCCATAAAATTGTTTTTTGAACAGAGTTCCACTGTGTTAAATATTTCACACAAAATCGGGTGAGTATAGTACAGGTAGACCTAGGTTTAATAAATCAATATGTAAGTCTGTTTATAAGGAAAGTATCAACCAGTAGGGTAATAATTCAAGGTAAGTTTTTGATGATTCAAAGTAGGTCTGAGCCGCCGTAGCATTCGCGCTGCTATGTCCAACGAAAACATAATTTATAACAGATTACGCATAAGAAGGATGTAGTCTATTTCAGATAAGTTCTAATAACTGTTAGATGTCGTATATTACTTACACTGTGCTGGCATATAGCAAGAAACAAAAACGAAAGTAAGTATATGGGAGACAACTCCGAGTAATTCACGATTATACTTTTAGTAAGTTTAAAAACGAAGACAGAACAACCTGAATAATTTCACTATTGTAACCTATAATGATTCTATTCTGTATTTTAGATCACAACAGAAGGTAGGAGAAAATCGTTTGAAAACGATGTAAGATCTCGTCACATGGACAAAATCTGTAAAATATATGAAAATCGTCTTCAGACGCAGAAAGCCAGTGTGAAAGAATTTGCTGAAATTCTCTATAACGACCAGTATAAAGTCTTGTATTGTCAAATTCCTAAAGTTGCCACCACGAATTGGAGACGCGTGTTTTTGATTCTATCTGGAAAAATGAACACTACAGATCCGAATAAATTATCTTCTGTTCAAGTACACGATTCTTTAGATGACCATTTAAACTACCTTAGTGATCTAGACCCTCAAGAAATTCAATTTCGCTTAAAGAATTATTTAAAATTTATGGTGGTTCGGGAGCCGTTCGAACGCCTATTATCTGCTTATCGAAATAAACTTGGTGCCGGAAGCAGTAAAAATTATTATTTTCATACGCGTTATGGAAAGGGAATCATTAAAAAATTCAGAAAAAATCCGAATAAAAAATCTTTGGAGAATGGACACGATGTGAGCTTCCGTGAGTTCATTGAGTACATTATAGATCCAGAGAGAAAAGACCGGTTAAACCCACACTGGGCCACATATCACGAACTGTGTCTACCCTGCATTGTGAATTATAATTATATATTGAGGTACGAGTCACTGACTGAAGACTCGGATAAAATTATTGAGAAATTGGGTGCTTCGGATATTCTGAAATTTCCATCTCGATCAACTGCCTACCATCATCCAAAAACCTCCACATTTATGTATGATTTTTATAAGACTCTCCCCAGTAAGATCATGTCTAAATTAATAGACTTCTATTATCTAGATTTTGCTATGTTTAATTATACTTTACCTTCGGTTTTAAAGAACTTGACAATGGCACACAGTTTTTCCTAACCAAATAAAACGACATTGACTCTGTAATGTTATCTTCCTCAATAAGAAACGTCGAATGCATAAGTTGGAACGCTGTTCACTCTGAATAAATAAGTCTCGTATGAGGCAGTGGATCGTGTTAATGTGGATTTCCTTTTTCTCAAATAAACTTAAACAGGTGTTTTCATCCATCATAAATCTTCTTTAAAATTGACATATGGCTATCAGTATGCAAGAATGTATCTAAGCCAAAAGCGTAATTATTTGTATGTTTTTAAATATTATGTTTTTGTTACTTAAATATCAAGCTTGAGAGGCATTGTAAAGAGCACACTAGGGGTTCGGCTGACTATGTTCTCATTTTGATTAAGATTTATTTAAAATCAGCCTGCGCTTACACATTTAGGCCTACATCGTCCATGTAATGGGTGGTGTGGTGTATTTGTATCGATATACAATCTTAAAATGTTAAAAAGTTGAAATTGATAATTGAAAATCAACCATGACATAATTAATGTTGTATATTATTGTTAAAGGGGTGAAATATATTTAACTGGAGTCGTTAATTTTTGTGCTTTACAACTAAAACTAAAGAATGTGAATGTTTTGTATATAAAAGGTTAACATAATTCCTCAGTTTTACCAGTGAAAAATGTTTATTATGATTTCCATGGTTATTAATGTTCCTGTAAGATATTTCAGATTTTGAAGATTATGGATTTGCATTTCAAATATTCTATATCACTTTTTAAACTAACTTCACAAACATTGTTCTATCACTAGAGATGGTGATATATTCGGAGGGGCAATGGGGGAGTGGGGGTGGTCGATTGCAGGAAAGGGTGAAATATTCAACTAAAATGTCCTGGAGCCTCGAACTGTTACTATCACTTTTTCGAATAAAACAAAACAATTAATAAATTAACTTTAACACCAATATCGTTAATAAGTTACTTCACTTGACAAGTCTAAATCCATTTGAAAGTTTATATTTTGGTTTTTGAACAATCTAGATAATCAAGTAGGGGAAATACTGGAATATTCATACCGCAATTGCTTTGATTGCTTCAGAGACATATGTTTTTTGGGTCTAAAATCGTTTTGGTTTGGTCTTACGAAACTATTGCTATTGTTTTCATACCGACGAAATTATTATGTTTGCTAGGTCTGTCTCTTTTGTGAGCACAATTAAAATTATATTGATTTACGACTCTACACTCACAGTCGTGCGCTCAATGATTGTTTAGTTAAAGTGTGCAGTGATGATATGAGTAAATGGGTCGGTGTAGTATTCTCATATCATGAATACTCAGGATTAAACCAACAACATTAAAGTTACAAGATTTATTAGGTTCCTACACACAAACAGGAGAAATTGCTCACCACGTGAAATGTTTGATCTGTAATAGTGTCATTAACAATTAACCAAGTACAAGTCTATGACCCCCACATGCTGCTAGTCCACAGTTTTAAACACTAAGAATCATATTACATTTAATTACTTTTACAGACACAGGTCATAGCATTGTTCAAACTTAAAATACTCAAGATTTTAGTAACAAAGAAAATCTATTCCCACCAGCTTTTAAATTTATCCACGAAGATTTCTTTCTTTCAAAGATTCACTAACTATATGAAACCACAAAACATATGTAACGGCAATAGCAAGATTTGTGCATGTGCACTAAACCTTGGATAATTGCAGCTGATGAGCCATTCTGAAAATCACCAAGTTTTGTTTGGGATTGTTGCTAAAATTTCCTCCTATTTACTACAAATTATCCCTTTGTGTATTTTTCACCCCACTTCTCCTCTTTGTAAATTTTACCCCAGAGTATTTTGGATTCACACCTCGGGGTACACATGGAGAACAGATTGAGATACATTTCAAATCGAAGGCCCAAGGTCAGCCAGGGAGGATACGGTGAAACATTTGAAACGTTTTGATTTTGAAGATAAAATAATGATTGTGACATTGCATTGAAAACAATATTGTGCACAGGAACAGGATGTAAAATTAGTGTTAATGTTGATAATAACGATTCCCTTCACTAACTAGATAGTCGGAAAAAACTGTTCGAGTAAAAACTAGGGCCTCCTTTACTAATGTTAACACAACATATAAAATAACTTATACTACCGTTGAGGCTATTTGGCTATAGGGACTCGTCGTTTATAAAACATTAAACAAAATTATTAAAATATATAAGGCATTATTGAAACTAATAAAATGAAAAGTTATGAAAATTAAATATCGACTGAATTATTAAGAATGATACTTATAAAACCTGAGGGTAAAATGAACTTTTGAATAAACACATAAAACTGTTTTAAATAAATCAATGCGTAAGCTACCTTTACATAAAATAACAAGATCTATATGACATTGAGGGTTTTCTATATGTAAATTCCTATTAATGTATAAAGTCTGTCTTTTCATTAGAAACATTGGTCTATTAATTGATTGTAAACCACATAAAATAAAACATTTAAAATCATGATACCAAATGGTACTAAAACAGAATTTGCTTGAATGAATATATAAAAAAGCTAAGATCTGGGCAGTCGAGAAGGTTCCTCATTACATACTATTTTTATCCGGGCTGGAAATTCAAGTTTTTAATTCAAAATTATGTTTTATAATTATATTCCAGTTTTTTTAATTCAAAATTAAAAAAATAAATGATGTCGTATGCGAACTACCGTACATAAAAGGTTAAAATTTCATATTTTATAAAATAGTTAAAAGCTAAACTTCTTACAGTAAGTATCCATACACTTCAAAAACAGTATTTACAGAGTGAAGGTCAGCAAGCGTAAGGTTTGTATCGTCTGCATGCTGATATATTAATGACCTCATAAAATAAACGCCCAATTGTAGAAAAATATGCCTCCGTCGTTTTCTAAAGATTTCAACTAATAAGCCAAACACCAAAACTAGGCCAAACTGCTAAATTAACAATTAGTACTATCTGTTTAAAGGAAAAACAGTCAGTGATAAATGGTTATGGACAGTGTACATCTCTGCTATATTAGTCATATATATTTGTCTTATAGACAAACTAAATCGCAATGTGAGCTAAGGTGTTCTAGAAAGTTTAAATATGCGTCAATATAACTGGTCTTTGTCAACATGCCAAGATTATACCTAATACGTTTAATATGATAAAGTAGCACAAATTTAATTCATATAGTTTTTCAACTGTATCTAAAGGCTAGTTAATGGATGGATGATTTTACCCTTGTCCCAGAAACTCTTAAATTATTAGGCTTAACCAACACAATTACTTTTTGGGGAATTGTCGGTATTATGAATGTCATAAAGTAATACATGTTTAATCACAGTTATTAGAACTCAGATGATTGCTGGCATATTGACATACAATTTTAAGTTTCAGTCATTTAAACCTCACCTGTAGAAAGCCTCATAATTGGTCATAATTTGGACTATTTAATTTGTCTAATCGGTGTTAGATGATCGGTAGTGAATTATAGGGTTAAAGTTGCAGTAAACTAAGCAGACGAAAGTAATTTAAAAAGTTATTGAAATTTGAAACCTTAACCCTAGTTCATAATACATAAAAATATAAAAATAAATAGTGTCGGTATTGTCCCTTAGCCTACAAGTGTTTGAGATAGCTGCTATGTATATATGCTAAACTTCACAGTGAACTGTTTTGTGGTTAGTTGAATTTACATCTTCCAAATTTTTGTGAAATACTGATTAATTTTGATTTTAGTAATTACTACAATAACTAGTAATAACTAAATATTGGGACTGTTATTTGGTACCTTTCATGGATATTTGCGATGAGCTGTGGCCGAATTCACAATACTGATTTCCATGCAAGTATTAAAATTCTGATTTTCGGCCGGACGCCCAAATCACACCTGACAAACGTTACGATTATGAAGTATTGTTAAAAAAAATCAGGGAGCTGCGGTGGCTGAGGGAGCTAATCTGAAGGACCAGGGTTAAATCCTTGCGTAAGTCGAGATAATACCATCGAATTTTTCAACTCGGTTTCCCCCTGTCAGTGATGCAGGTAAGAAGGGCTCACATGGAAAAACATCTAGTCGTTCAAGTGGGATAATAAACTGAGAACCATGTGCTACAGGCTGTGCACGTTGAAGATCCCTCGGCAGTTGGAAATCGAAAAAGAGCAGACTGATGCCAACATTTCCCTCATTCATTGCACTCTGCATGGCGTTCTCCATTGATTTCATTTTTTAAACGTTTTCGGGAAAGCTTACACTTTATGAAACATCTGAGGCTGTTTTGAAATTGAGTCTGTCCAAGAGGCATTTTTTTCACATAGTTTATTTTGGTATTTAACCATTTCTGACGTTCCATGGAGACCCGGGCACTTTCTATTGACACAATCTAATCTTTTTCATGTACACTTATTAACTCATTCACTGGATCCCACTGCTTTCTGTATTAATAATAATTCAAAAAGTTGTATACGACACAAATTGAATTTAAAAAACTGTAAATAATGGCGTTTTGATTTTTAACAAAAGTTAATAAGGTAAGGTAGCATCGACGTATTAATAAACTTGAAATGACTGTAAAGAATGGCGATTTGATTTTTGATTTTTTTGAAATGTCGTTTTTTTGATATAGCGGTTTTGATAAACACAAGTTATTAAATTGTAAGGTAGCATCGACGTATATGGCGTGTTTATATAGTGACGTGTTTACTGACAGGTATGACGTGTTTACTGACGTAATGGCGTGAGACGGAGACCTTACTCGCTTTTACATTTGATGCCATGAATCCTAATGGTACCTAAAAAATTATGGATTTTATTTGACATTCATTCACCAGTTTAAATCAATAAAGGTGCGAGCTTGTATGCCTATGTAAACTATAATTTTCTATACGATGATCTGTTGAATTTGATTATTATTTCTATAAGATTGGTATATATAATATTATAATCGTGACTCCAGTATTTATTACTCAATAAATAAAAAGGGTGTTATTGCATCATGTACGTTTAAAAGTGCGGACACACAAGCAGTCTTGGCCGGAGACTTTTGTGGCCAATTATAGATTTGTCTTAAGTTTCAGCGACTGGCACAGGCAAACAAGGAGACAAAAATCTCAGTCATTTTCCACCTTGTCGATAATCGCGTTCGGAGCATGCAATTGAAAGGAAAATGAATTGGATGATGACGGTCTGTCGTACATATGATAAAACTATCAGAGAATATCAAACTTGTTTGATATTATAAATCCTGTCGTGGAAGCACGGGCAAACGCGAAATTTTACTCTCGAACCAAGACCGGGGACACGAAAACTACACCCATATTCGTCATCCGTTTTACCAATCGTATATAGGTCTCTCAAATACGGAAAATTTTAACTAAGCATATCAGTAATAGTGTGAATAGCTCATCGTCGAAAGTTGAGCCTTCAAATCCATGTATGAATAGAATAGTCAGAGTTTGATTCGTCTTTTCTTGTGACAAGGTGATATATATGGAGAGAAATAGATAAAAAGAGAAAGGTGATATATATGGAGAGAAATAGATAAAAAAGAGAAAGGTGATATATATGGAGAGAAATAGATAAAAAGAGAAAGGTGATATATATGGAGAGAAATAGATAAAAAGAGAAAGGTGATATATATGGAGAGAAATAGATAAAAAGAGAAAGGTGATATATATGGAGAGAAATAGATAAAAAGAGAAAGTTCCATTTCTAGTTTGAGGTATATTTGAGAGCTTTAAGCGATTTTCGTGTTGTTCTAGTAATTGTGAAGACTACATATCAAAGACCCGAATCAAGGTCTTTAAAAGAGATTATGCACTTTCAAAATATCAAGAATTGTATTAGAACTCTCTGTTACCTTTTGCACACAGATATTTCAGTTTTTGTTAACATTGTAAAATTTGATAGTAATCCTTTCATCTGCTTATTAACTTTTTGAAAACAATCCATCCCGAGATAGGTCAAGATTTACGTTGGGAGTTTTCAACATGTTTTCTATATCTGTGATACAGGTCGGGCAGGTCGATATTGAAAAAGCGTCTATCATATATCCTGAGTAGAAATATGTTAAAAGTGGCCCGAGAACACGAGGCAACAGTTTTTGCAGTAATTGTTTTAGGTCTCAATGACAAACAAGAAATAGGCAGCTATTTATACAACCAAAAGGTAGAACTACTAGCGATTGTACAAGATAAATTTCCAAAAGCCTCCCTGTATGTCACAACCATTCCAATTTCTCCATCTTTAAACGAGCATTTCCTGTAGCCTCCAAGAAATTGTCGTAATTCAATGGACTTACCACTACAAAACCACCAAACCAGATCCAAAGTCCAAAACCACAACATTCACTGGACGGAGATGACAACTAGGCATTTACTCACTGGTTGGCTCATTTAAACTAGATGTTGGGCGTGGACATCAATTGGATAAAACGGTAGTGAATATGAACTCTAATGGAATATAGTCTTTAAGACGAAGGTCTCAAATGTATACCCTCGGCAGTTTCTCCATCTCATGACCAAATTGTAGATGCCACTTATCATTTCGAACGACTGAAAAAACTGACTTATACAACAGAAAAACCCTCGGTAGAAATTTGTGGACAAATCTGAGTGGACTCAACCAGATGCCTTAATCATATCGATATTTTAGAAATTAGCGATAACATACGATTTGAAACTTCTCTTTTATCACTAGTAAAAGAAAAAAGTAACTTGAGGCGCACAGAAAAGACCGTTTTAAATAACCTGAAACATAGGCTTGCGGCAATTCTAGCAAGCGTATACGCCCACCAGCAGCTTGATAAATAGCTAAATGTGAACTGTGAAACAAGTTTGATGCTTGTACTTTCATATTTCTCTATTGAAATACTAACTGGTTCTACATTAGGAGGCAGACGTAAGTTTACTAGCTAGAAACAACTTGAGCATTGTTAAATTTTACTTGGTTTATTGTGTTGATCCTTTTCAATAAATGTCACAGCACCAAAACTTCCATTAATCAAACCAACAATAACATCTACCAGCTTTTAAAATATCTACCAGTGGACAATTTAGGACAATTTCTCATAAACGTATTACCTCGTTTTCTCCAAAGTGCTATTTTTTAGGGAAATGTAGCCTCCCTTCTTCCCCTTATAGCTACAACCTTTCCTCCAATGTCCCATATTTTTTCCAGTGCAATTATAGTGCCAATTTAATATTTATTTGTTAGAGGACATGTTTGCAAAAAAAGTCAAAACCTGGTTTGTCACAAAGTGCACAATTTGTTCTAATTTTTATAGTGCAATTATTTGTAAAGTGCGATTTACTGGAACATACTGAACAAGATGTATTTGTGCCTGTGGAGTGAGCACAAGGCAAAAAAGTAAAGAAAAACGAACGCGAAATCAGAGTTCTATGCGGTATCTCTGAAGAAAATCATTGAATCATCAGCAAATTCAATAGTGAACATCTTCATAATGATATTGACACAAATACAAAAGATAAAAAGAATCTATAGAGAATTGTAGCTTGTAGAGTGAGCACGAGGTAAATGTAAACGGACGCACAAACGCGAAATCAGAGTTTTATGCGATATCTCTGAAGAAAATCATTGGACCATCACCAAATTCAATAGTGAACATCTTCATAATGATATTGACACAAATACAAAAGATAAAAAGAATCTATAGAGAATTGTAGCTTGTAGAGTGAGCACGAGGTAAATGTAAACGGACGCACAAACGCGAAATCAGAGTTTTATGCGATATCTCTGAAGAAAATCATTGGACCATCACCAAATTCAATAGTGAACATCTTCATAATGATATTGACACAAATACAAAAGATAAAAAGAATCTATAGAGAATTGTAGCTTGTAGAGTGAGCACGAGGTAAATGTAAACGGACGCACAAACGCGAAATCAGAGTTTTATGCGATATCTCTGAAGAAAATCATTGGACCATCACCAAATTCAATAGTGCACATCTTCATAATGATTTAAAACAAACGCGGTACATTTCCAGGTTATCTTGTCGGGGCTAAATGGTAAAGCGTATCACATCAACAGTATAGTCCAGATGTTTTAAATTAAGTCTTTTTATACATGTAGACAACAATCCAAATGGCAACAGTCAAATTGCATAATTTTAAAATAAAGTCTCATTGAGTTTTCAATATCGGGGTAAGTATCACGTGATAACCTGACTGACGGTGCGTGAAATGTTAAAACTTGTACTGTGCATAGATATACGTGAACTATTTTGTGATGGTTCGGTGTAGCCAATAGGCTATCAGAAATGCTGAAAAGGTCCTTATTTACTTTATGTTACTAAACCAAGTTTAATTGAATCCATAAGGTCGTAACGAGAAAGGAAGGAAGCGGATAGATCTCTAAAGAGTTACCGAAATAAAGGAATGCGTCTTCGAAGCCGAACTGTTGCTGTCATTATTGGCATCGGCATGTTAATCTCAACTTTACTGCATATATTTCCTAGTAGTTGGAATCAATCTTCACGAGGTAAGAATATTTTCATTTATAAGTTTAGTTTTTGAAAATTTTCGATTGAAATTAGGTTTTGTCGTTTGAGAAACTATATTATCATTAATATAGATAAGATACAACATAGAAATTATTCTAATATAACTATGACGCCATTAACATTAAAACAAGTTACTCGTTGTCCGTATCTGGCCACTATTAGTTTAGATTGAAATTATCCTCAAGTTTTTTTTACATTAAAATAAGTTGCAAAATACGATAATTAACTCGGACGAACTGTAACTGAACAATTTTTTATCAATTTGAGTTCTTAAATGTCTGATGCTGTTTGGGGCTCCTGTTCGTTTGCAGAATCACAAAAAAAAAACTCAAATGCA
>NW_008709379.1:2730921-2731962 GCF_000327385.1 Lottia gigantea
CGGGTAAGATACAAAATTGATTTAAACTGCGTACCCTATGTTTTCACACCCAAAGATTGCAATATATCTGATCGAATTACTATAAGATCAATCATTAACTTACAAACACATCATTACCACCCAATAATTTCAATCAGACACTTAAATCACAAATCTCGGAAGTGTACCTTCTAGAGTGTTAACGAGCTAAAAATTGAACGCGTTTTCAAGAACAAGGGCAATAACTCATGCTTAATATTTTTCGATTCTTCTGATTTTCAATAGGGTTCATCCTTGAGTGATTACGAACACTCATACCAAGTTTCGTTAAAATCCATCACGAATTGTGTCTTGTAGAGTGTTTACGAGCAATTGTGGACGGACCGACGGACGGACGGACATGGGTGACGGCAATATACGCCCCCCATTTCATGTGGGCGTATAAAAATAAGACTTAAAATTATGTTACAATCGTAACCATCTGTAAAATCATTTGAAATTTGTAATAAAAGAATATAAATACAAGGAAATTGAAAAATGCAAGATGCAAATCTAATTCATGCAATGGATCTGAGTTCTATTCTTTAACTTAACTAATCAACAACCGGATTTTGGCATTCAACTCCACCGTAACAACTTGCAAGCTGCACTAGCACACTTATTTTTGTTATACCGTTATAGGTAATCAACAAGGCAGAACAAGGGCGGTTCACACCAGGTAGTATCTAAGCCAAGAAGGCCTTTATCAAACAGTGCAACTGGGTTAAGCCTATTTGTTAGCTGAAGTGTTCACACAGAAGTATATTTTTGAATAGATCATGTATAACTTGGTCTATCATACACCCCTAGTATTACTAGAATGGGCATATTTAAATGAGTCTGTCTGCATATCTTTGTATTTTATACTGACTGTTAAAGAGAAGCAACGAAATAAATAAATGAATATCTTAAAACAAATATTATGTGCACTTTGATAGAATTTAATGTTATAACTGGAACTGTGAACAGCTTCGAGCGTGGTAACGAGACCTTATCCCATGGATTTCAAACCTTTTGAAACTT
>NW_008709379.1:2732848-2748146 GCF_000327385.1 Lottia gigantea
TCTTCTGAAGAAATTGTATGGTAAGGACCAAAATGTTTATTCAAAACTATTTTAACTATCTTAAGTAATTAAAAGATCAATATGATAATGATACCATGAGAGTATAAAGATGGTTTTACCAGAGTAAAATATACAATAAATAACTTAAAGACGTCAACTGGATATAGAGAAAAAGTATGGAATAAGTACTAGTCATGATGGAAAAATAGCAATACTCTCATGAAGTTGTCTATTACAAGTAATTACAATGAAGTAGATGAGAAAATATGGGATTGAAACAGTCAATCGTTATTAGCCATATGTAACACCTGCCCCCTTAAAAGGAAGAAAGGTGAATGAAGTGACACCTTTCTGAAGGAAACAACTAATACAAAAAAAATATGTATATGTGAAAATAACAATATTAATGTTAACAAAGAAAGAAAAAAAAAACAAACATGCATTTATTATCAATAGAAATAATTACTAGTCAAATGCTAATTAACAGTAATTGATAAGAATATTTATTCTGTCGCTCTGGACAGACCATCTGCAATGATGTTGTCTTTTCCGCGAATATGAGTAATTTTCAAATCAAATTCTCCATCGTAGCAATCGTTGGTTCTTGTTTTTCATACTGCTGATGAAAACAATTGGATTATGAAGACCATGATCGGAACAACCGTAGTGCTAAGGTAGACCTCAAAATGTTGCAATGCTAACACAAGAGCAAGTGTCTCTTTTTCTATCGTGGAATAGTTATTCTGATGTTTGTTGAATTTCCTGGAGAAGTAGCATACTGGATGTTCAATTTTATTGGCATCATCTTGCTGCAGAACAGCACCGGCACCAATATCACTGGCATCAATGTATAGTCTGAATTGTTCTTCAAAGTTTGGTGCTATTAGAACTGGAAACTGCATAAGGATGGTTTTTAACTTCTCAAATGACTTCTGTTCATGATCAGTCAATCTGAATGTTTGGTTTTTCTTCAGCAAATTGGTTAGAGGCGCAGCAACATCAGCAAAGTTCAAACAAAAACGTCGATAGTATCCAGCCATACCAAGAAATCTCATCAGTTCTTTTTTAGTAGCTGGAGCTGGAAAACAAGCTATGGCATCAACTTTAGACTTGACAGGTGTGATTTTACCTTGGCCAATGATATGACCTAGATAAGTCACAGTAGCCTGTGCAAATTCACTTTTCACAAGGTTTACTGTTAAATTAGCTAAAGTTAGTTTATCAAAAAGTTGACGAGTGGTAGCCATAAATTCTTCCCACTCATCACCGTAAACAATCAAATCATCAATGTACGCTTCACATTTTTCAATATCATCTATTAAGTAATTTACAAGCCTTTGGAATGTCGCTGGAGCATTCTTCATTCCAAAGGGCATTACTTTGTATCTATACAACCCTTCTGGGGATACAAATGATGATATGTCTTTAGCACGATCAGTCAGGGGAATTTGCCAATAGCCTTGTAAAAGGTCGAATTTATGTACAAATTTAGCAGATCCTACTCGATCTATGCAATCATTGATTCTAGGTAAAGGAAATGAATCTGATTTTGATAAAGAATTGATTTTTCTAAAATCTGTAACAAAACGAATACTGATATCGGGTTTGGGAACCAAAAGACAGGGCGAGCTCCTTTCGCTATGAAATGGCTCAATTATATCATGATCTAACATATATTTAATTTCTTTACGGGCTAAATCTAATTTAATAGGATTCATCCTATAAGGATGTTGTTTGATGGGTTTAGCATCACCAACATCAACATCATGGTAAACTAAATCTGTTCTACTTGGAACATCAGGCAATAAATGTTTATATTCGTCAATAAGATTACTTAAATCAGATTTTTGATTAGGTAACAAATGAGCTAATTTATCATTCAAATTTAATAAAACATCAGAATTATTTAGTTTAACATCTGGACCTAATGTTTTGTTGACATTAATACTATCATCATGGTCTTCATTAGTTTCTTTGACACCGTTTCGGAATTTGATTCAGAATCATGCCTTTCAAAATAAGGTTTGATCATATTAATATGACATATACGTTTTGACTTTCGTCTACCTGGTGTTTGAACAATATAATCAGTGTCGCTTATTTTGCTTTCAATGACATAAGGGCCGAAATATTTTGCAGATAAAGGTTGATCATGGAGAGGAAGCAACACTAAAACTTTGTCACCTGGCTTGAAATTTCTTAACAGAGCTTTCCTGTCATACCAGGCTTTCATTTTGGTTTGGGATGCTTCCATATTGTCACGTGCAAATTCGCACGCCTTTAAGAAATTTGCCTTGAAGTTGCTGACATAATCAAGGAGATTCATCTCTGGATTTTCGGCCAACCATTTTTCTTTGAGCAATTTCAATGGTCCACGCACTTTGTGACCAAACACCAATTCATAAGGACTAAATCCTAACGATTCTTGGGTAGATTCTTAAACCGCAAACAGTAAGTAAGGAATTCCATTATCCCACTCAGGTCCATTTTCAAAACAATAAGTTTTCATCATTGTTTTTAAGACCTGGTGGAATCTCTCTAGTGCTCCTTGTGATTAGCACTAGACTTTAACTGTTTGATGTCGAGTTCATATAAAACTTGTTGAAATAAGTTCGACATGAAATTCGAACCTTGATCTGATTGAACTTCTTGAGGAAGACCAACCAGAGTAAAAAACTTGACTAATGCCTTGGTTATATTACTACTGGTAATTCGTCTTAAGGGTACAGCTTCTGGAAATCTAGTCGAAGTGCACATCATGGTGAGAAGAAATCTGTTGCCTAATTTGGTCCTTGGTAGAGGCCCGACACAATCTATTATAACTCTGCTGAAAGGTTCCGCAAATGCTGGAATCGGTCGTAATGGTGCCACTGGTATTTTCTGGTTAGGTTTTCCCACCATTTGACATGTATGACAGGTTTTACAGAAGTTGACCACATCCTTGTGTAGTCCTGGCCAATAGAAATGCTCCAGAATCTTGTTGTAAGTTTTGGTAACACCAAGGTGTCCAGAAAATGGGGTGTTGTGAGCCAGACTAAGTATTTCCTTGTGGTAGATCTTAGGAGCAACAATTTGGTATACCACTCTCCATTCTTGATCAGTAGGACTGTCTAGCGGTCTCCATTTTCTCATTAAGACGCCCATCTTCTTAAAGTCTCAGGAGGGTAAACTGGCTGCCTCCTCTTGTGTCACAGACTTATTATGTAAATCATTCAGATCAGGATCTATAGATTGTTTTTCAATCAGCTCTTCTCTGGAAGAAACAGCTTGTCTGGTATCTTCATTTTGGTTAGAGTAGTGTTCAGCAACATCATTTATGTCATCTAACTCGGTAAAAAATGAATCCGACAAGTCGTGACTCTGTGTGACCTTTTCTTACAATAAGCACAAGTGATGCCATGATTTAGGCTTGGAGGTTTCAGAGTGTCTTGTCTATCATTCTTGTTGAAAGATGTCTGGTTTAGTTTTACTGTAGAATTTGATGGTATTTGAGGAGTAATTCTGGTTGGACGATGTTGTTGTTTGTTATGAAACGTGTTTTTGTGAGTAAGGGCGTAGTCATCGGCACAGATAGCTGCCTCATTTAATGTACCCACTTTCTGTTCATCAAGATGTGTTTTTATATCGTGATGAACGCATCTTTTGAATTCCTCTATGAGAATCAATTGTTTTAACTTCTCAAATTCAGAGTTAATGGTCTTTGATAGGCACCAATTGTTGAACTGGGTCTCTTTGTCTTTTGAAAATTCAACGTGGGTCTGGGTGTCATTTTTCCTAGAACTGCGAAATTTCTGTCTGTAGGCTTCAGGTACCAGCTCATAGGCTTTAAGAATGAAGATTTTTACTAAGTCGTAATTAGTGCTGTCAGTGGCTGATAGGGCGGCATAGGTTTCATGTGCCTTGCCTATTAATACACTTTGTAGTAACAATGTCCAATCCTTTTTAGGACATTTGATATTTTCTACCACTTTTTCAAAATGTGAAAAATATGTGTCTATTTCATTCTCCGTGAATTTAGGAATCAATCGTACATATTTTGTGACGTCCACATTTTCTTTTGCACTGGTCAGTTTCAATTTCAACATTCTTAATTCATGGTCTCTATCGTCCTGGTCTTTTTGACGTTGATATTGGAGTTTTCTTTCCATATCTTCTTTTTCCAATTCCAGTTGTCTTTCCTTGTATGACAGTTCACGCTCTTTCAATTTGGTTTCAAGTTCCAAGCGTTTGAGTAAAGTAAAATCAGAACTTAAGTGTTCTAGCGCTGTTTCCTCCAAGATTTCCTCGTCAACCAAATGATCAACCAATGTCCTACGCATTCAACCTTAGCCATATTGGTTTTAACCTCAATTTTGAAATGTTTGCATACATCGACAAGTTCATTTTTCTTTAAAGATAATAAACTATCTACAGAAATCGATTTTAAAAATTGATCCAATTCAAAAACCATTTTTGAATTTAAATTCTATTTAAGTAAGTGTAATTTATATTAACTTAAAGAAGGTTAAATCTATTATCCAGTGATATCACTTTTGTGATGTACCACGAAATGCTTCAAATACATGTATTGCAGAACAAATAAAATTTAAATGTGAAAGTAAGTTACAATACTTGAAACAAATTAATGTGAAAAATTCAAAGTGATAATCTAATAAAAAAAAATTAACCTCAAACAATGAATCAGGATATTTGAATAATATATATACTAGATTTATGTCTATGTTGAGCACTATTTAACAGTGAAAATATTTTGTTATTGTTATATATTCACTATGTAATAATTCTTGGAAATGTAAGTTATCTATAAACAAACATTAAAATATATAGCTAGAGTAAATGTAGCTGAGTTTCATGTATCTTGTACTAATAGATTGCAATAAGCATATAGCAGCATATAACAATTAAACGGAACATGTTTTCATTTGATTATGATATACCAAATTTTTTTTTTTTTTTTTTTTTTTAAACTTGTATTTTGATTCTTTCCCGGACAAGCCCCCAATTCTGTTACGTGACAATCGTCGAGAAGGCAAAAGACGATGGACTCGGAACAGGGTTTCAATGAAAGTCCTGTTTAATTTGATAATAATAATTTAATTACCAAGACTAATCTAATCTGCTATGCTACAATACTATATTACAATGTTATAAAATAAAATAGAATTAAAGAATAATACAGATACACGAAACTATTTACCTTAATTAAGTCCTTAATATAACGATATATGATAAAAATATATGGAGGGTTAAGACATCGAAGGAACACTTCTTAACGCTTCCATGTATTTTGGCCTTCTGAAGAAATTGTATGGTAAGGACCAAAATGTTTATTCAAAACTATTTTAACTATCTTAAGTAATTAAAAGATCAATATGATAATGAAACCATGAGAGTATAAAGATGGTTTTACCAGAGTAAAATATACAATAAAGAACTTAAAGACGTCAACTGGATATAGAGAAAAAGTATGGAATAAGTACTAGTCATGATGGGAAAATAGCAATACTCTCATGAAGTTGTCTATTCTTATGAATTCTTCCTTTTATGTGGTATCAGCAAGTTTATAAGTAATTACAATGAAGTAGATGAGAAAATATGGGGTTGAAACAGTCAATCATGATTAGCCATATGTAACATTGGCATTACTGTATAAACAAGTTTAAGGAACTTAAGAAGCTAAAAATATAAGTTTCGTGTAATTTTGAATTCATGACTTGGCCATAAAATGGACATATTTTATGATTTGGCTACCGCCTCATTTCTATGAAATACACCCATTAACCCCTGAATACATTACAACTGGCAGATAATGGACAATGCTGTGTACTGCTATTATTACAATCATACTAATGACTAACTAATTTCCACATAATTAATAGACTTATCTATTGCTCTGTGGCCTAGGCCAGTGCTTTCATTGAGACTCGTCTTAATACACCCTAACATCAAAAATTCAGGCTTGATTGTGTATATAGAGGATCTTAAACGAGTGCTTATGTCAAATGGAATTTATGAAACGAGTGAAATATTTAATCCGGCAAATAATTTCATAAAGTTCTTTTGACATAAGCACAAGTGAACGATTCTGATTATCACACAACTATCAATAAAAGCTATTTTCCTTAAACTCTTTGTACTTTATACATATATAAGGCCTTCATAATGAGGTCAGCTTTTTTACACCTTTCTTCAAAATATCCTTGCGCGTAACAAAAAATGACCTTGGTAAACACGTTCATATGATTACTAAATTGAAACTTGTAGTCAAAGTTATGTTATTTGAAGCAATATCGTGCCTTTAACCTTCCATTTTAATCGAGTTGATAACTTCAAGAGACGTTTGTTTACACGGCGCATGGATATATGACCTAATTTGCATAGTTATTAACCTGTTCTATGTATTCATATTGTTTCTATGAACCTGTCTTATGAAATTGAGAACAGTTCTGTTGTGTGATAAAGTAACCATGAGCGAATGTTCTCAGTACATGAGCCAGACTGTAGGTTAGGTTAGTAGGTCTCTAACAAACTATCCCATCTGCGAACAATCGTGAAGCAATTGAAAGTCACTCGACCATGATACATATACAATTACACAATTAAACCGACTGCCGATTGACAATACGTACTTATATTACTAGAATTACAGTGTATCATTATTAGATGTATCTACCATGTCTTAATAGTTATTTATATTTCGTAAAACATGAAAAGAGAATAGACTGCCAATGTTTGGAAACGTTTTCGACTGTAAAAATATCCCCAATGGTCTATTTCTGGATTGTCAGTTATTCCACACTGACCAACAAAGGTGTGAAATTAACACCATTTGACTCTATGATCTGTTACACAATCTTCTTAACTCTTCTTGTAAAATTCATATCTGACTAATTAATTGAAGTGTAATTTTATTCTAAAAATTTCGGTACATTTTGTTTTTTATATTGAGTTATATATTGTTTTATAAATATCAATATCACCTAATATCAATAATAAATATTTCGAAAATGGTTAGGTTGACAACAAAAATAAAGTTATTTTTTAGAAAGTTTATGACAAGTACATTACAATAACATCAAATTAAATGGTGATCATAATTTGAAATGTGACAGATAGAAAAAAATTTGATAGGAAATTGTGCAAAGACAAAGTCGAAATTCAAAAAAGGGCTTCTAGAGGATCTTGGTATTTATTTATTTTTTTAAAACAAGTTTGAGAACAACCGGATTAAAATTGTAGTCTGTACTAAATTTTTAAGATTTTTCATGGCTGCTTAACTGTTAGGAATTTGCATTTACGACAAAGGTACAAAATAGAGATATTAAGGGTACAAATTTTGTTGAATTACCAATTTTCTACTTTTCGTTTAACATTTTTACTTTTTCAGAAAACTTTGATTTTTGTGATTTCCGGCCCTTTTCGTTCATTTCAATTTTTTAGAAAATGTTTTTGTTTTGTGTAGTTCTCTACCTATCTACCAAGTTTCGTAAACATCGACATAAAATAAATGAAGTTAGAATTTTGATCAAAATTCAGTACAAAAAGTTATCGACAAAATTTTTGAATTTATGAAACTGCAGTATTTTCGCAAGTTTTTTCAAAAAATACAAAAAAAATTGACGAAAATTGAACAAAAAATAATCGTTTTACAAAGTACTTCAAGTTCGAGTCTGATATATCTAAAAAGTAATTCCACTGTCTGGAATGTCTGACCCAATGCCAAAAATATTGTAAGTATGATAGTTTTTGCTAGGTACTCTGACAACAATATGAAAAAAAGACCGTTCATCTGCCCGCACCATTAGTGTTTGAGTTTTTCCAGAAAGATTATCGATGATTCGGGTTTCCAAATAAATTTCATGTTGTCATACATAACGGTGTTTTGCTTAATTCTTATTATTCTTATTATCATTGTTATCTTACGATCTTGTTGTATTCGAACATTATTATTCTCTACCATCAATATGCCTGGAATCAGTAACATACAGGACAAGAGACAGTGATTAGATAAGTACCTGAGAGCAGATAATTGTAGACTTCGCACATGACGAAAATGAGAGAGGTTATTTAAAACATAATCTACTGTGCTAGATATTGATACATATATTAGCCCCCAACATGTCCAAAGTTCATTTCCCATTAACAATACAAATATTGACATTAAATAATTGAATAAGTTCTTTACTCCAGCAGTTATAAATATAAGTATAAAAATGCGTATTTAACAAATTCATTGAAATGAATTTTAATTCTATTAAGCTTGGTTAACATACCATAGCCAATGTAAACTCTTTCTAAACAAAATCGCTAACTGCTTTGTTAAATTTCAATTCAGTGATCAGAAGACCGCCTCTCTTGCTAAGTGCGACACGATAGCAGTGATTCACCATCTTTTTTCTTTGTCATTTGAAATTCTTAAAAATCTTGCCTCTTGTTTTGTCAATAACAACAATACAATATAGTTATATCTTTATTTGAAAAGTATTCCTGTTGAATTTGTGGACAACCAATACCGAAAAATACACAGAGACTCTTATCAGAAATCAAGGTATGTGCGATCGTAAAGATCTGTTGTTTCTTTACTATGGTGGGTGTCTTATGTTAGCTTAACCGTGAAACGTGTTACAAAAATCCTACAATCGAAATAGTAACCATAGCCTCCACAAACCGCATTCCATTTTCTGTTCCAGTATGGACTAATACAGACGTGCAACGACATGTAAATATTTTAAGGGGAATTTGGCTAATGCAAGAGGCGTTTTTATTGCAGCAAATCGTATCAACTCGCTTTTAGATAAATGCTTTGTCAAATCTCTAAAATATGTGTGTATTTAAGGCAAATCGTTGTAGGAGTTTCGATTATATATAAATGAGCACTTTGATCTGTGTCGATACGATTTGCTTAAATAAAAACGCATGTAACTGTAACTTTTCTAAAAAGCACTGACGTCACTGACCTATTATTTCATGCTAAATCTCTCAAATGCTTTAATTACATTAGGCAACTGATGGAAACTTTCATGTCAGCCTAGCTTGGTGGGCTACCGTGATTATGGAGTAGTAGAAAGTTTTCAAGGGTTAAGAAATAGTAAACTGATTGGTTTTCCTATCAACAAGAGGACTTGAATAATTTATCTATTGTAACCTATGATTCTATTCTGTATTTTAGAGCACAACAGAAGATAGGAGAAAAACGTTTGAAAACATGGACAAAATCTGTAAAAAATATAAAAATCGTCTTCAGACGCAGAAAGCCAATGTAGAGGATTTTGGTCCAATTATGTATAACGACCAGTATAAAGTCTTGTATTGTCAAGTTCCTAAAGTTGCCAGCACGAATTGGAGACGAGTGTTTTTGATTCTATCTGGGAAAATGAACACTACAGATCCCACCAAAATATCTTCTATTCAAGCAGGTAGAGGTTTAGGTGAACATTTGCACTACCTAAGTCAATTAGAACCTCAAGAAATACAATTTCGCTTAAAGAATTATTTAAAATTTATGGTGGTTCGGGAGCCGTTCGAACGCCTATTATCTGCTTATCGAAATAAACTTGGTGCCGGAAGCAGTACAAATTATTATTTTCATACGCGTTATGGAAAGGGAATCATTAAAAAATACAGAAAAAATCCGACTAATAAATCTTTGGAGAATGGACACGATGTGAGCTTCCGTGAGTTCATTGAGTACATTATAGATCCAGAGAGAAAAGACCGGTTAAACCCACACTGGGCCACATATCACGAACTGTGTCTACCCTGCATTGTGAATTATAATTATATATTGAGGTACAAAACACTAACTGAAGACTCGAATAGAATTATTGACAAATTGGGTGTTTCGGATATTCTGAAATTTCCATCTCGATCAACTGCCTACCGTCATTCAAAAACCTCATCACTTCTGTATGATTTTTATAAGACTCTCCCCAGTAAGATCATGTCTAAATTAATAGACTTCTATTATCTAGATTTTGCTTTGTTTAATTATACTTTACCTTCGGTTTTAAAGAACTTGACAAGGATGAACAGCTTTTCCTAACCAAATGAAACGATATTTAGTTATAAACTCCGTGATGTTATATTCCTCCATTAGAAACGGCGAATGCATGGTCTTCAAAACCACACCCCGTCATGAATAACTGGATAGGAACGTAAAGTAAAGTAAATAAGTTCCTTATGAGGCAGTCAGATTGATCGATCAAAACGATTTGTTTCATACGATAGGGTGTTCTTACTTAATAACATAGCTTGCCAGGCAAGATAATATACGCCCACTGGCAGCTTTGATCATATATTAAAAATATTTGGCAGTACAGTAACAGAATAAAATATTCAACCTTCAGTCATACACTTCTCCTGCACATTTTGGGTTAAAACTGAATAATAATACCACGTTTTGTGACAATCCGACAAGAATCGAGCCTTTAAGTGTTCACGAGCTAAAAATTGAATGCGCATCGTGTATACCATATGTGATGAGGTATATATAATATGTACAAAATAAACCTACGCTAAGGTGCAAATGTCGAAGAGTGTGTATTGTTTTCATGTATCTAATAATTAACCATTATCCAACATCAACATGGATCGTGATGTGGCTCTCATTTTTCTTAAATATACTATAAGATGGATGATAAATGGATGTGTTCATGGTGTTTTCACGTATCCTTAATCATCTTTAAAAGTGGCATATTGGCTATATACAAGAATGAATCTAAATTAAAGCATAACTGTTTGTATAATTTAATTTGCCTTTATATTTCAATATTTCATCTGTTGTGATATCAAGCTTGACACACATTGTAAAGATGACATAAGGGTGTGACGAATGACCTAAAAAAAGAAAATGAAATGAATGGAGTTTTACGTCCTACTTTTCTGCACCATGTGGGCTAATGAAGACGGGCAACGCCATTCAGGGTGCAATGAGGGAAATTTTGCCAGGACAGCGGCATTAGCCTGCTCTTTTACGATTTCCAACTGTCGAGGGATCTTTAACGTGCACAGCCTGTAGCACACGGGGCCTCGGTTTATTGTCCCATCCGAACGACTAGACGCGTTTTCCATGCAAGCCCCTCGTACCTGCATCACTGACAGGGGGAAACCGGGTTGAAAAATCCGAAGGTTTGCCGGGATTGAACCCTGGACCCTCAGGTTAGCGAGCAAGCGTCTAACTCACTGAGCCACCGCGGGTCCCTAAAAAAAGAAGAGAAAATAACTGTGTGTAGCTTTCATGTATAAAAATCGATTTAAACTGGATTTTTGTGCTTCACAATTAAAACTAAAGGTGCGAATGTTTAGTATGTAAGATAGCTTGCCAGGCAAGGTAATATACGCCCACTGGCAGCTTTGGTTTTGAATAAAAAATATTTAGCAGTACAGTTACAATCACCAGTATGAAATATTCAACCTTCAGTCATACACTTCATTTTAACTCTTTAGGGCGATACTGAATAATATTGAGTATGAGTTATTGCCCTTGTTCTTGAAAAGGAGTTCAATTTTTAGCTAGTGAAAACTCTAGAAGGCAAATATTCAATCTTCAGTGCGGTACAGAATAATAAAACCAAGTTTTGCCGAAATCCTGCAAGAATCGTGCCTTCTATTGTTTAAGAACTAAAATTTGAAAGCATTTTCAAGAACGAGGTCAATAACTCCTATGAAACATATCTCCATTTTTTTAATTTCGATAGGGTTCATCCATTGGTGATAATGAACAATTTCACCAAGTTTCGTCAAAATCCGTCAAGAATTATGTCTTGTAAAGGACTGAAGGACGGACATGGGTGATGGCAATATACGGTATAAAAAAGTTTACATAAACTAGATCAAACAGCTTAATTAACAATTTGTACGCTCCGTTATCAATCACCTCTTTTAAAACAAATTAAGGTTGATCGAAAAGTAAATAATATATTTTAGAAATCTTTTCATGTATAATTTCCCAAGTTTTTAATAATAAATTATTGAATACTACCAATACAATATGACTGATTATATTTCCAAATCAAATGGAAGTAGCGTCAGGTTTTGCATTAACACTCCACTGCTGAAATTGTATGTCACAGTCAAACTATTTTCACTTCACACTGATGACAAAGAGGATTTGAACGAAAAATATTTATTTCTGCATAAATATGATAATAACAAATATATTATAATTTGAAATAAAAAGTAAATATTTGTGGGGCAAAGGTGAATTTTATTTTAGTTTATGTATTTAAGAATATTAATGACTTATTAGATGTCAACTATAACCCAACATGTTACATTGAGTTGTTTTTCTTTCCTCTGTTGCTTTGCAATTTTTGAAAATACATGAAAAGAAAAAGCGCCTCACCTGAAACATTGGAAACACTCATACAGTTTGTAATTGTCTTTTCTGATATCAAACTAATAGAAATGCTTTATACTAAGAATTTAATATGCTTTGCATCTGGCCCTATCTGTAATACTTGGATC
This sequence comes from Lottia gigantea, assembly GCF_000327385.1. Taxonomy (NCBI): domain Eukaryota; kingdom Metazoa; phylum Mollusca; class Gastropoda; family Lottiidae; genus Lottia; species Lottia gigantea. The sequence continues at coordinate 2,745,314 of NW_008709379.1, forward strand.
GGTCCGGACAGGGCCAGTCTTGTCGAGCTAGCTTTTTTAAATGTTATGTATCATTTAAGAAGTGGGGTCAATCTTACGGTTTATTTAAGGACGGGAATAGGAGCTAAGGAAGCAGCTTTCAATTGTCTGAAATCAAAACTTGTTATTTGTAAATTTGTTGTATTATTCCTTACAGTTTGGGTTGGTGCAGGAGGCAAAATAAAGAGACCATATAGTTTTATAGAAATAACCCAGGCTCTTCATATTATTGTATTCGAGCTAGTCTTATCCGTTTTCATTTACGATTGGGTCGTTATAGTGGAATAATGTGGCATTATGTTGCTATCAAATTAATTTTAATATTAAAATCTGGTTATCCCTATTTAAGAAAGAAGTGGGATTTCGTTCTGATACAAGTTTGGATTAGAGAAGGGGTTCATATATTTTCGTATCTAAGGAAAGATAATAAAGTATAAATAAATAACATTTACCCGATTCGAAACAATTGCACAAGGTATATATTACGATTAAACAATAAATGAATAAATATCAAACAAGAATGATCTTGGCCGCGGAAACTCTTAGACGTCCCATAACATTGTGATGCATTGTATTCTGGTGATCAGTCTACACTTCATCCCAAAGTAATAATAAAACGTTTTGACATTTTCCCATATTCATGTTATCTAAATTATTGTAGATTCAGATCTACTGTGTTAAATATATGTTTATGCCAAAATATGTAACTATTTGAAGCATATATGGTGAATATGAAAATCTGGATGTTTCATTTCGCGTTTTATCCGAGGAATTTCCTTTATATCCAACCAATTTAACGAAATGTCGAGGTGCCCACTTTTAACAACGTTTTCAATTGTGTGCAGTATGACGCTATTCGATCAGAACATAATTTGATGAAGAATTTCCTCAGATCGTGAATTGTAAATGGCGAGTATAATCAAATTACAATTTTTGGTAGGCCTAACTATTTGGGCAAACCAGTATCAAATTCGACAGAAAGTGTCATATATGCAAAAATGTTTCCTACACGTTATCAATTAAATCTCAGTAATTTCACAACGGTAATGATAATAACCAAGTTAGACCTTGTGAATTTTCTGAAAATGTGAAAACCAAATACCCTGTAAGTAGAAAACTAAAAATAAGCAGTGTTTTCATTCAGTCCGTTCCGAATGGTATCATCCACACGGCCTTGTTTCTTTAAAGCCATTTTGTTGATGTTTTCCACTTCCATAGAAGATTCTGATATCAGAGACACTTGGGAATCAAGCGATGGTTTGCCTTGAATAACATCACGTTGGGGCGATTGGAAGTCTGAAACAAAAGTATCATAACCGTTTGTTAACGGTGGGGAATTTTGCGACTTTCCGAAAGTTTTCCCCTGGAATGACGTAACCGATTCACCGTAGCCGTTCGGAAGATGAGGACTTACTGGTTCGGGAAAGCTATGGTTCACATTATCTTTGGTGGGAAAATTAATTGGTGCACTATCAAATGGGTTGTCAGATGAGGCTTGAGACGGCGAACTTGACCGTGTCGACACGGCCTGAGTCTTAAAAGGTGAACGTGGGTTTTGGGGCGAGTTTGGTTCACTGGTTTCTTCGGCTTCCTCCTTTATAGACTCGAAAGCTAAGCCCATCGTAGAATACCCAGCCATGGATGAGGTATATCCGGCAGCGAGAGCCTCCTCGAAACCTCGATCAATATCGCGGTCTGTTGATAGAGTTTTTACTGGAGACTGAAACGAGGTTGTCTCCTCTTCCATGTCCATCCATGGCCGATGTCTTTCCTCCTTATAGGGTTCCAGTGTCACTGATTTCACACTTCCATTACTGATAGTATCACTTGCACTAGAACTAGGACTAGGACTTTTATTACTTGGGGTCGGAGTTCGAGAATCTTCTCGGAAGATCTGGCTTAAATCAGTAGCAGTTTGTTTGTTCATTTCACGCTCTCGGGTCTCTAATTCGATACGTTCAGCTAGATCACTCTTGTCATCTGAAATATCCATGACCAAACATTGTTCAGAAGAAATACTTTCTTTCTCCACGTCTAGGATATGATTTATATCATCGTCATTATACTGATTACTGGCTCCTTCACTTTCGCTTTCGGTAGCTTTAACACTGTGAACGCTACGTGGTAAGCTATTCACAAGATAATCCGGATGATAGTCACTTGATACGTAATAATGAGATTCATTGACGCCATCACGTTCGGCAGACGTGGTCTCGTTTTCAAATGCTTCGTTCACGAATATCGGAGGAAGATGTTTCTTCCTCATTTGTTCTTTCCACGACTTTCTTGAACTGGAAGACGCACTACGTTCCAAGTCGACATCCCGGAGTGGAGTGCTCAGATAAGAGCTACTCGGACTAACAAGATCGGAATTATGGCGCGATGATTTAGATTTGGCGGGAGTGTCATTAGCAGGACTGTAATTGTTAGAAGCAACCATTCCGTCATCTAAATCCGTCACAGGAATCGCGTTCGTTCTGGCATTCCTTTCTAATGTTGCTTCATCTACAACAACAGTAATGCCGTTACGAACGTCGCCGTTCCTGTATGCGATATGTTTATCTGAAAGTATGGTACTGCGACCATTCACCTTTGTTGTTATGCGGACAGTTTTACCGTCAACATCTCGTACCTTTCTGGTGTAAGACTGTAACGTACACGCAGACGGATCTGAAAAGTAAACTTTAGAGCGTAAAAATATAGCCCATGATGAGAGATGCGAGAGTTTTAAACCCTCTCTCCTGCATGCATGATACAAACACTAGAGTTTGTATGGAACTCTCTCATTATCAAAGTTGGTCCCTTGGACACACCT
>NW_008709379.1:2748196-2749661 GCF_000327385.1 Lottia gigantea
ATTGTCCCATCCGAACGACTAGACGCGTTTCCATGCAAGCCCCTCGTACCTGCATCACTGACAGGGGGAAACCGGGTTGAAAAATCCGAAGGTTTGCCGGGATTGAACCCTGGACCCTCAGGTTAGCGAGCAAGCGTCTAACTCACTGAGCCACCGCGACTCCCTAAAAAAAGAAGAGAAAATAACTGTGTGTAGCTTTCATGTATAAAAATCGATTTAAACTGGATTTTTGTGCTTCACAACTAAAACTAAAGGTGCGAATGTTTAGTATATAAGATAGCTTGCCAGGCAAGGTAATATACGCCCACTGGCAGCTTTGGTTTTGAATAAAGAATATTTAGCAGTACAGTTACAATCACCAGTATGAAATATTCAACCTTCAGTCATACACTTCATTTTAACTCTTTAGGGCGATACTGAATAATATTGAGTATGAGTTATTGCCCTTGTTCTTGAAAAGGAGTTCAATTTTTAGCTCGTGAAATCTCTAGAAGGCAAATATTCAATCTTCAGTGCGGTACAGAATAATAAAACCAAGTTTTGCCGAAATCCTGCAAGAATCGTGCCTTCTATTGTTTAAGAACTAAAATTTGAAAGCATTTTCAAGAACGAGGTCAATAACTCCTATGAAACATATCTCCATTTTTTTAATTTCGATAGGGTTCATCCATTGGTGATAATGAACAATTTCACCAAGTTTCGTCAAAATCCGTCAAGAATTATGTCTTGTAAAGGACTGAAGGACGGACATGGGTGATGGCAATATACGGTATAAAAAAGTTTACATAAACTAGATCAAACAGCTTAATTAACAATTAGTACGCTCCGTTATCAATCACCTCTTTTAAAACAAATTAAGGTTGATCGAAAAGTAAATAATATATTTTAGAAATCTTTTCATGTATAATTTCCCAAGTTTTTAATAATAAATTATTGAATACTACCAATACAATATGACTGATTATATTTCCAAATCAAATGGAAGTAGCGTCAGGTTTTGCATTAACACTCCACTGCTGAAATTGTATGTCACAGTCAAACTATTTTCACTTCACACTGATGACAAAGAGGATTTGAACGAAAAATATTTATTTCTGCATAAATATGATAATAACAAATATATTATAATTTGAAATAAAAAGTAAATATTTGTGGGGCAAAGGTGAATTTTATTTTAGTTTATGTATTTAAGAATATTAATGACTTATTAGATGTCAACTATAACCCAACATGTTACATTGAGTTGTTTTTCTTTCCTCTGTTGCTTTGCAATTTTTGAAAATACATGAAAAGAAAAAGCGCCTCACCTGAAACATTGGAAACACTCATACAGTTTGTAATTGTCTTTTCTGATATCAAACTAATAGAAATGCTTTATACTAAGAATTTAATATGCTTTGCATCTGGCCCTATCTGTAATACTTGGATCGGTCCGGACAGGGCCAGTCTTGTCGAGCTAGCTTTT
>NW_008709379.1:2752466-2754637 GCF_000327385.1 Lottia gigantea
TCACATACTAGCTTGAAATTCAACATACTAACTTGAAAATTCAAGTTACTAAATTCAACATTCTAACTTGAAAATTCAACATACTAGCTTGAAAATTCAACATACTAGCTTGAAAATTCAACATACTAACTTGAAAATTCAAGTTACTAAATTCAACATTCTAACTTGAAAATTCAACATACTAACTTGAAAATTCAACATACTGCTTGAAAATTCAACATCATGCTTGAAAATTCAACATACTAGCTTGAAAATTCAACATACTAACTTGAAAATTCAAGTTACTAAATTCAACATTCTAACTTGAAAATTCAACATACTAGCTTGAAAATTCAACATACTAGCTTGAAAATTCAACATACTAACTTGAAAATTCAACATACTAACTTGAAAATTCAACATACTGCTTGAAAATTCAACATACTAGCTTGAAAATTCAACATACTAGCTTGAAAATTCAACATACTAACTTGAAAATTCAAGTTACTAAATTCAACATTCTAACTTGAAAATTCAACATACTAACTTGAAAATTCAACATACTGCTTGAAAATTCAACATACTGCTTGAAAATTCAACATACTAGCTTGAAAATTCAACATTCTAACTTGAAAATTCAACATACTAACTTGAAAATTCAACATACTGCTTGAAAATTCAACATACTAACTTGAAAATTCAACATACTAGCTTGAAAATTCAACATACTAACTTGAAAATTCAAAAAAATAAAGGAATGGCCCTAATACGCTTCCGTAGTTTTTGAATAACTAAAATAAAATATATAAAATACGTGTACCAAGAAATATAGAAATCTTTATCTACACAATGAATTGTAATCATTACAAAGTAGCAAATTATTGTCTGATTTTTTGAGACAAGTGGTTCTCTTCATACCCTTTGACTTATATATGTAATATTAATTTCTGAAACCGTCCCAATGACCTTCTACGTTATCTCTTGTGTCTATTGCGGTTCCACAAATGGACGAACTTTGCAGGTTGGAGGTCGCCAAAAATCAGAAGATGAAAACTTTCGTACATGTAAAAAAAATAAAAGTAACAAAAGTTGACAACTTCACATCCCCCATAAGAGTAGTGCCTTCCGATAATAGCTAACATACGACGACATTCAGCTTTTCAGTTTCTTTTGATCAGTCGGTGAATTGAGAATAATACGTACCTTCTTCGATCGCGGTAAGATCACGTTTAATATAAACTTTCCACATGTAAACCAAGCCATGACGATATCGCTTACTGAAGCACCAGAGACAATGTGGTAGGATCAGGGCCTCAAATAACATTAACCATAATAAAATATTCTCTAGGAACACGTGATCTGGTGAACTGACTATCTGAATAAACTCGATCACCTGCAAATATAAAAAATATCACTGTATATTTAAATGTTGGATTTTTGCGCGCCCTTGATAAGGACCTGCTGAAGATAGCCATGAGGTGTGAAATGTAGTAAACACCAATTTGCAAGGAGAGCATTGTTCCTTTTCTATTTCAGTTTAGGGGTGAAGGGCAAAATCTCAGAAAAAGGGTTAATCATTAAGTGGGCTTATACATCTCTTCCTATCCATTACAAACTATTTATAGTATCCCACCACTTCATCATAATAAATCTGAATATTTATTGTGCAATCTAGCAATATATCAATGATGTTACTAACACACTGTTCATAACAAACATTACTAATCAATAATCACTCTTGTTACCACATAAATCATTTACTTTTTTAAGATATTGAATGGATTAAGATGGCTTTTACAGTGTGTGTTACACTTTGCATCATTGTCCGTCTGTAATTGTTCGCATTCAATTCAATAATTTTATTGTTTATATAAATGCCTACAGCTACATTGCTTACTGATATTTTTAATGTCCTTTTAATTCCTACCCAACCAGAAAATAATTCTCAGTATTGTACAAATGAAAAGTAAAAACGCCCTCATTTCCCAATCTTCACGAAGTTTGTAATAACTTCACATTGTGAAGATGTTATGTCCCTAGGCATATTATGCACATATGTTCATAAAACCGGTGTCCGTCAAGTATTGTTTAATATAATTCTATAATGACCTTTCCCCTATATTGTGTTACTAACTCGCCTGGCATGACTATNATATGATAAATATAATAATGTATTATGACACTGTGACAGA
>NW_008709379.1:2754687-2758821 GCF_000327385.1 Lottia gigantea
CAAATTTCCTTAGGGATTGTAGTAGCTAAACGGTGCACCTCATTCTTGTCATTGTCCTGGCCCATCAGTGATAAAGGTCTTCTGAATCAAAGTATAAGCTGCATTCTTTACTTTTCAGAAAAGCCACACCTTTCTACAACTGGGTCGGCTATAACAATGAGGCCTCGCACACACAAACGGAGATACGATCTCACAACGACCACCATTTGTTCGACTTATCCTTGCAAATTGTAGACCAAAAAAATGATAATACTGGAAATTGTGTATGAGATTTACCATAATTTGAGAGAAGTCTATTCTGAAGTCGAATAGAGATGCCTTATCTAAAGTATGGTAGTGAAGCTAATGGAAAACTCATAATCGTCTGATCTGTGACCTCACGTGAATAAAAGGATCCTTAAGAGTTTTAGTAGTGTTGCACTCAGATCACTTTATTTCGTGGTCGCAAAACACCTTGTGAACCAAACACTTCAGAAAATATGTCAGAGTCTGACCTTGGTCTTAATTTCTAGCGAATCAAATCGAGGAAAATGCCGAGTATGGGAACAAGATATCTACGATCACTAGCCACAGGCAATCCTTTGTAGTCAAGTATTTGGGGGTATTTTGGGGACTAAATCGTAAACGTTACATGCCAGCTCAGCCAAACACTTGAGAAGATGGTAAGGATATCTGCACATGATTTCTAAAGATTTGTAACAGATCTTCTGAAGCCGAGATGTGTATGTATATGTGTTTTGTCCTCTATTAGTTTATCTTCTTTTGAATCAACATTGGCTATATTTCCAACCCTCCATTGCAACATTACTATGATTTGGACATTTCAAATATTGGCTTTGTGCTACTTTAAAACATTGTCATATTCGAATGTAAACGATTGAATTTCCACAGTCCCTAATCAAGTTATGACAAGCAATAGACAGACATGCTGACCAAATACCATCTGGACTATATTAGCATAATCAATGGAATTTAATTAACCTTAATCATTAATTAGTTCTTAACGTCGAGTCAATCTTAATGAAATTTTCCCACTTTAGTTCCAGAGCAATAAATTTAACCCTTATGTTACAGGAATTCCCATAGACACTTAGTCATCCAAACAATAAAGGATCTTGTTATAGCCACTTGTGAGCTGGTTAGATTCATGATGCTTCAGCAGGGAAATTAGGACAATAAATAACTAAGCTAAATTTAATAAAAAATATGAAATGGATATTTATAATTATACTTCTAGTTGGACTAATAATGATCATCAGTTCGATCAATTAAAGAACACCAATAACACACATTGTTGTATATAATAAGGACATAGTCACCTAATTTTTTTGCTTTGTCACGTGCTTTGCTCATATGACTATCTGGTGATAGAGCCAAAATTTACTTACGTACGGTTCGTTTACAATCAAAGAAAAAATATAAGGGGTAATCGACCAGGGTCGATTTGCTATAATCCCCCAAAACGGAGGATATTTTGAAATTCATAGTTAATGACAAATCGTTTTGAACAATACGTGTCAATGTGCCTTCGAGAGTGTTTATTAATTATGTATTTCTTGGTTTCATTTCTGAAAGGAAATGATACCATTGACAGCTAATCTAGAAGAACAATGGATAGCCATTCGTCTGCCTACTTCTTAGCATTGATAATATATTGATTCAATTTATGATACGTTTATACCTCGATTAAAGACAAAACCATTTCAAGAATCAGAAAAGAGTACTACAGCACTATTTGCATGCTGATCTTGAAACCCCTGAAGGCACCAACACATGGTTTTGATGGATTGAAAGCATTGGGAGGGTCAGAGAGAAGTGTAATATTTTTTTTGAAGCACAGCGAACAGTTCAACAGCAAGTATAAGGTAATGCTAGTGTACATTGTCGGGACATGAAGGCCCTCACCAGTAAAGTGCAGGCATCAACAGCTGTGAAAATAATCTACCAGATCCACTAGCACAAAATCATCAGCAACTCGGACCTGTGACAGCGTGCCAACTCACTGACTACCGAAGACGAGACCCGTCACATAAGATAACGGTGGAATGTGCACACTGTGCGAAGCCGGCTGGTAGCATCACCAGACAGGGGTGCTGTCGTGTAACCCTCTGGTAAAACGGAAGACAGGGCGGCGACAAATCGGCGAAACAACTAGAAAGGGCCGTCCAGGATCTAGGACTCTTTTGGACTGTTGGTCTATGCTTTAAGAGGAACTACAAGCTTGTAAGTACTGTATAAAAATTATAAAAGGGTCTGAAGATTACAGATTCCCCTACAACGGCAACACAAATGATTGTCTGAGCACATACGAGCATGTAGTTGTAGTCTAGCAACCAAGAAAGACAACCACTATACTCATATATAATTCATCCAAGCATATCTGATTTCTACAGTAATTATATTCCGAAAATAAAGAACACATGCAAGCTTTTGCCTTTATAGTTATAGTTATTGATGCTGAAACATTGTCACTTTATAATACAACAAATATTAAAGATACATTGCCTCTTAGAATAAATATTGAAGAGACACTTAAAATATCAAAGAACTAATATCAATTTTGGGTAGATATATATATTTAGGCACAATTCCAATTCAATGTAGAAGAAACTCCTTTTTTATGGTATAATCAATATTACGCAATCTGGTTGCAATCAAAATTCCTATCTATTCAGATTGGCTTTAAGTGCAGTAAGAAGAAAATCAAAAACAAGTCACGCATAGAAATTCCATGTAACAATTCTATTTCATTCAATACAAGTTTTAAATATGTAAAACGTTTTAAGTAGCTAGCTCTCAATCACTGAAACCTGGACATTAATTAGCCTCAAGTACCTTTGGTCAATATAATACCAACTTGACCGCTAATAGAGTTAATACGATTCTGGTCTTGACTTTGTCAGTCAATATCACCATACACTACATGATAATTGGTCAACATGGAATCATAATAACCCATATTACAGGACACAACTAAACGATGTGCGACTATGAAAATCGAACAAGGACATTTGAAAGGAGACGTCCTGGAAAACCCATATTATCACCAACATATTATCTATTTTGGATGGCTACTCCAATGACTATAATTTGAACCTACGAAATGTAAAAAAGTGTATGAAGCTTACATGTTCTACAAGTATTTCGAAGCTCATTGAAAATCCCAAGAATCGATTTAACCTGACCTTGAGTGACAGATCATCATTGAGCGGAAACCAATTTCACGGTGCTGACCTCTGTATTGTCTGAAGCTAACAGGTTAATGATAATTCCATATCAACTAAACCTGTTTTCATGCTTGAGTGACTGTCAGATAATACAGGTCTTGTCATACTTGTACCGATAACGACCATAATCGATATTTGTATCCCACGATTACCATTTGGTCAGAAGAAAGAAGAAAGTTTTTCCCCCATAGTCACATTCAATTCTTGTCTCGAAACCTTACAAACTTGTCTATGCAAACACTCCGAGAAACGTGGTTAAGCAATTTCATTTTTTGCCAAGCTAATTCAATGTCACATTCATGAAGAATAATACCTGACCCTAATTTCTGGTGTGACATTGCATGACGCACTCAATTCAGCCCTATAATGGCAAAAGGCAGTAAAGACATTTTTTTACATTTTGAGAAAACTGCACTTTAAATTTTTCTATACACTTACTGCCTTTTTGCTTTGTCTCACATTTCCTATATATATAAAAGCAGATACTGCCTTTTTCAATTGAAAATATTTTCAATAGTTATGGAGTTAGTGCCTTCTGTCACCTACTAATCTCAATAAGTATTGTTAAATGATTGTTAGGACATATCCTATCAAATAGAGCTTGAAATTCTGATTCCAAAGGTTCAAAAAAGGAGTTACTGCATTTTGCCATTGTAGGGCTGAATTAGACACGCAAGATTCATAAATATTGGGAATAAGGGACTTCAATTCATATAATAATATATAAACTGATTGTTTTCAGGATAAGATTTGTATTATGCAGATGTAGAAGGTTATCTTACCTACTATCCTGAATAATTAAAATATTAATTAATGTTCACGTGACTTGACTTGACTTGACTTGATTAATATTTGACATGATATCATACCTGGTGTACTGTACTCCTACCTCTATCACTTTTGTTCA
>NW_008709379.1:2759593-2773892 GCF_000327385.1 Lottia gigantea
GAACCTATATACATACGTCATGTTTGTCATGTTCATAAACCTATATACAAACGTCATCTTGATAAACCTATATACAAGACTTCTATAGATAAACCTATATACAAGACTCCTATAGATAAACCTATATACAAGACTCCTATAGATAAACTTATATACAAGACTCTTATAGATAAACCTATATACAAGACTCCTATAGATAAACTTATATACAAACGTCTCTTGATAAACCTATATAGAAGACTTCTCTAGATAAACCTATATACAAACGCCATCTTGATAAACCTATATACAAGACTTCTATAGATAAACCTATATACAAGACTTCTATAGTTAAACCTATATACAAGACTCCTATAGATAAACCTATATACAAGACTCCTATAGATAAACCTATATTCAAGACTCCTATAGATAAACTTATATACAAGACTCCTATAGATAAACTTATATACAAACGCCATCTTGATAAACCTTTATACATGTACATGACTACTCTAGACAAAACCTATATACAAACGTCATCTTCATAAACCTTTATAAATGATCTCCAGATAAAAAAAAATACACAAACTTCATCTTGAAAAAAGTTAAAAAGTAGAATTATATAACCCAGAAAACATTCTGTTTTACGTTCTGATACTCCTTTTAAAGGGATGATATGGAAAATTTTCATTATTAGAAACGTAAATTATACCTGAAGTATGTTATTTATATCTATGTATCTTCTTGATCAAACTTAATTTAAAATGGTTAATCTAAAAACGGAGAGTACTGATTTTTAACTAAGCAGTTTGACCTAGATTTGATGTTTCGCTTTATAATGGCTCAATATTGAAACCTTTAGAATACGTAGGAGAAACATTTCTCCTTAATTAGGCGTTTATATTTACTTAAAGGGATAGTAAAGAGGTTTTTAAAAAATTGCATGTGTATCGGGACACTGATAGCATCAATTTGCACATGGTTCCTGCAATTCCATTAAAGCTAAATATTTTATAAAGTGAGTTTATTTTACATAATAAAATGCTTAGTTTTAGTGGAATTGCAGCAACCACATACGTCTGATTGAAAATTGGTGCAAATTGATTCTATCAGTGTCCCCGATACACATAAAAAAAATTTGAAAACCGCTTAACAATCCCTTTAAATCCGTACAGTATATCCCTGCAGCTTCCAAAAAGTAAACTTACGTAAACTTTTTAAATAGTTTTGGAGTTAAAAAATTAACGGCTGTTTTTTTTTTAGTGAAAACTTTCAGATAGTTACAGGACACATTTCTCTAGATTTTGGTGTGTAGTTTTCACCAAAAACAAACAGAATACCCTTTTAAAAGTGGGAAATGGAATCTCCATTTCAACGAAATGAAAATGAATCTCGCGCACAGTGGCTTTAACTATTAAGAAATCTCAGCTGTGGATTTTATAAATGGTGAATAATCCACGAGTACGATTTGTCAATAAGTTGTAAACTCATGAGTAATAACTTGATGTCGAAATGGACAGTCATAAACATTTTTGGGGCGTCTTCCAGTGAGTAACATAATATACACACCCTTTCATTTATTTTGAAATATTTGAAAGCTTAATGAGCATGGGTAACCATATACATCACATAAACTTAAATATCCTTAATTTGGAATGGCCAGTCACTTTCCTTGGCAATGGTTGTAAAAATAGCCCCGTTTACTAGAAGTAAAGCCAAAGACCCATGTAACTATAACGGTACAAGACGAGAAATTTATGTCTTGGGAGTATTTTCTTGTAAATAAATAAATAATAAAGCCACAAATTGGATATTGATATATTGATGTATTATAAATCTTGTAACTTGTATTATAGTAATTTCTTCAAAATATCTGTTGTTACATCAACAATTACATGGTATTTATAAAAGCACTGGCCCAAGTCAAAAAGCCCTGTTCAAGGTAAAGATCAATCAACTGTGGTAAATACAACCATCCACCACAATTTTGTATTATAAAGGGACCTATTAGTATACAATTAAACCCCATTTAATTATTTACAAGAGGAGAGATAACCATGTTCAAAAACTTTTCTTCGATGGGAAAAAAAATTAAACCAGTCTTACTACTCCACTCAGTATGCCCTTAGCAACCAATATATTTGTTGATGTTTAATTGTAAGAAACTAACATGTATTTATAATATATCAAAGCGTCCATTATTGTTAAGTTGTTATCACAGTGTATAGAAAAGACTTTATCGTGTGAATTGACAAGTTAAATGGTAGCTTGAATTCGCAATTGATTACTGTATGGATTCTATACATGAGTTTATGATTATTTGTGCAACTTCCGGTTCGATTGCAGAATTTTATGCTGGTTTATTTACCGATCTCCACAAACAATGTCAGCCATCTGACTCTTCATTTATGTCTATAGAGGGAATTATCGTTGTTTAATTAAAGGGAAAAGTGCGTCATTTTAGACCAATCATACCTTAATCTCAAAAATGAAAATTCACGTGTCCAGAATTTGAAAGTTAAAAGAACTAGTCGCCTTTTCTTGAGACACTGTCTATATAGAAAAAAACATCTACAGAAATATGAAAATAAATTCCTAGTTTAAGATATTTCTAAAGGAATTATGCGATGTTCGTACTTTCTTATACTTCTGTAGACTTTTTACATATAATCAAGTCTCAAAAACCTTCCGAAATGGCGCATCTGACCCTTTAAATGCATTTTGTAATTTGATTTTGAAAGACATCCCAATTTAAAATATTTTCATTATTTGCCTTATTACCAATTCTTCATTACAACTGTGATGTGAAAATTTCCAATTATACCCTATTAATTGGCACATACAGTCACTTTATAGAAACTCTGCTTTAAAAACTGTTTCCACCTGTAACTAAAGCTGATGACAATATTAATCACTTGATATAAATTATTGATTTTATTAAACTAATGTTGTAATAAAAACATGATTTATCTATCTACCTACTCATAGTATAATGTCTCTTTATATATATGCAAGTTTTTCATGCATGATTCTCATAACTAGGTTAGAAATTCGGGCAACTTCAAGACATTTACCCATTGTAATTCAAACACAAAACGGAAACCCATTGTAATTTAAACACAAAACAAAAACCCATTGTAATTCAAATATAAAACAGTTGTCCATTATAATTCAAAACAACAACATCTACCCATTGTTAAGCAACATCAAACAGGTATCTATTTTAATTCAAACACAAAACATTTTACCATCGAATTCAAACAAAAAACATTTACCCATTGTAATTCAAACAAAAACAGTTAGCCATTGTACCCCAAAGTGATATTAATGACAATTTTGTATATAAAAGAGGCGATAATGATATATCTATATTGTTAAAAACGTTTTATAGAAAGTCGATATAAAGCCGTAAAAATTCAAACTTTGTAGCCTATTTATTTCACCAGCTGGTTACTTGTTATTAACATATGTACAAGAACTAAAATAACTTTATTGGTGACCAAAGATATGCGGTAATCAAAAACGTTTTAAGTGGAGAATCAATCACTGCATGGAAATGATTTGGTACGGTGTAAGCCTTTTTACCAAGGTGTTGCAAATGTTGTAGACCCCTAAGAAGGAACGGCTCTCATGGGAATCTTATAATGATATTTATTTATATTTGCCATTATTGATTTCAGCAGAGGAAATCATTTATTCGGCAAATAAGAGGTTTACTTGGCAATTATACATGGTCAGAATAGGTTTTATTAAGTGAATAGGGGGTGGGATAGAGACCGTTGTTAATTGTTAGACGCTTATTTCTTGTACAAAAAGATCCAAACTGTGGTTTGGGGAGATGAGATGGGAAGAGGAGATAACTTTCAGGATTATTGTAAGCGATTTAGTACGTTTTTCGTTATACCAGCTTAAGCAGTCAAAGAATCAGAAAAGTGATATTTATATAGTTACATCACCAAATTTTAAACCACAGTTTGTCATCAGGTAAAAGTAACGGTAACCTTAAATAGGTCGATCTTACAATTACCAATTTAGAGGCCAGTCTTCAAACATTGCACTCTTTTGGTGGAAAGTAGGTCAGGTCACTGGGGGTCAATGAAATGCAAACAGCTGTCCTTTCACTTGATTAGAAAAATTTTGTCACTGGACATCTATAATTATCTACATTTTGTGGGAACATTTAATCTGAATATGGTACGGATCGAGATAATATGATTTTGATTTTTGTGTAGGTTAGTGTAATAGAATCTCAGGGCTTTTCAATGTAAACACATTGGGTATATTTTGAAACATTTATATCATAAATTATGCGTTAAACCCGTCTGCGGACTTGCCTTTCACTAATATTAATAATGCGTTTGTAATAATAATTATATCATCATGTTGTAAAGTGGGGTTGGAAATAAAAATTAAGAGATTACAGCTCTACAGACGTTAATGGGAGAACAAATATTGACAAAATGTGAACAAAAGCCCATATATTGTTGAACAGTGGGATAAACAGATAGGTCATTTGAGGGGAACATTATGAACCCATTCAAACGTATTTTGACAAAGTAATGAACCTCAGCATAAAGAGAGAATTTAACACCTGTCATAAATGTCAATTAATCAAGTAAAAATGTCAATAAGTAAACTGTATGAGTATATTTTTAAAAGGATATTGTTAAACTGTCGTATTTTAATGATATCCCGATAATTAATGACTTCAATATTATATTTCAGAATAACATTGTTTAATTACTTTTTGTAATTAACAGTTTTTATGGCCATGTTGTATAAATTTATCTAATCCACACAATATCTGCTAGACAGACTTCGCCATTATCATGCATCAATTTGTTGTACTTTATACGAAATAGTGGTCGTTCTGTCTATGCATCAAATAAAACATGGTGTGAATGTAAATGACAATATCTTTACAGAATGCAAGTGCATTATTTTCAGTTGACCTAAATAATCAATTATTGTCATTAAATGCTTATGATAGAGATTCCTTGGTCTTCTTTATATTGATCATCGAGAATGCTGGATTTTGTTGGAAGTGTTGCAAACGAGTTGGGCGTTGAAAGTTTATCGAGACGTTAGGTGATGTAATAAAAAAAAGCTGTACTTACTGTAAGTGGTATATGATTCAGGAGATAAGCACCAATAATCAATATTATGACTAGACGACACAAATCAGTTGAAAAAGTTAATTCATTGTATTTGGCATGTACAGTTTGACTGGCTGTTTTAACAACACTGGCCGAACTCGGTAAATAAAAGCGACCTGCTTGGTATTTGTCCACTGCAACTTGTTTCATGTGTTTGAATAAAACCATTGTATCTATAGTACAAATTAGAGCCATAAGAAAACTGAATATATTTATAACGATGAAAAAGACGGAGAATCCTTCTCCCAGGTTAAATGGTAAGAACCGGCACTGACCATCCGTCTGGAAATTCGTAGACCATTCAATAACTGGCACTAGTCCCACGATTACGGCTGAAAACCACACCAGAAATATCACTATTTTCATATATTTGGCAGAAACATAAATCTGTTTTCCAGTTCGATAACGTGGTATAGTCATCCAATGAATGCTGGTGGCCAAAAAAGTTAAAACCTCGGCGATATGCAACGTGCAATACATCCACACATAGAAATTACACAAATGTAGCGACCAACTTAGTTGAGCTAAACCAAGCACAGCCGGAATGAAAATGATGGTGGTAACTCTGAAACTGAGGGCAATGAAAATAGAAAATAGGGCCACGTCCGTGCCATGATAAAACGGTGAATAATGAGCAATGATTATTATACAGGTGATACAGAAAAATAAAGCTATAGGTGACAAAACCACCCAAACTATGAGTTCTGGAATTGAATTCATTGTTCGAAATATCTCTATAACGATCTATGCCGACATTTTCGTAACTTTCGATATTTTTTTCTTATCATATTGGTATGACTGGAGCAAAGTTTACTCTATTAAATCCAAATTTAAATTCATACCGAAATAACACAAAATCACATCCATTTTGAACTAAATTTTGTAAATAAATGTTTCACAAACAAAATACTCGCTAACTGATGGTATCCGAAGCCACTATTTGTAAAGTTGTGAAGCGATAGAACAACTCCAAGGACTACAATAAACCATCTGGTACATAACACATTATAACACAGCTTTTCACTGCCTTGATCAAACCAGCTGAATTCCTTTAGGGAAGCTCCTCGAGTCAATTTACTGCTATCAGCTCATAAAATCATACAACTTTCTCCATAGCGCCACAGGTCTCTAGGGTGGAGCAGAAATCAATTTAGCGCCGAACCAAGATTGGAATATCTCAAAATAATTAGCACACTTTAATTTTTAGAAAACTATATTTAACTGCCAGCATTAGTTAGACAATTTCTACTAAGTCTGCGTCTACAGCAGTGTATGATATTATAAGTGCATATATACACCCCTCTTTCGTTGACAATTGAACTTACAAACCATATTTTTCCAATGAACTATTGTAAGTAGTCCATCATTGTTGTCCAAGAACGAGCTCTAGAATTATCCTTATCAAATTATAGAACAATTAGCCATGTAATTGTTTCTTTGGGGAAAACTTGACTTTATACCCTAAACGTTTCATATCATCATGAGTCATAGCAAGACCAAGTAACAAATACCCAATTAAAAAGCAATTATAACAACTATAACTCTGTACTGTAGTCAAACGGTGAATAATAGCCGCACAAACTTTGTCACTTTCTCAACCGAATCGATTTAAACACCTCCACAGGTTGCTTTCAAATTTCGTCATAAATTTTGAATGATTTCACAAATAATTTTGCTTGCGTTCAATTAAACGATAAAAATTTGTTTACAAATTCTCGGCTGTTGAATGGATGAATGAATGAAGCTAATTGTTTCCTTGTACTCTTGTTTTTAAAATACTTGACACTCCTTTCCTCTGTTCACAGTCTGTCGGGGTCAGATTTCATATCAAATTGCTGATGCAACACTATATTAATGACAAACTACATGTAATAAGAAACTATGGTAGATGTGTTGATAGTCTCTGGTATTGACTTCAACTGATTATCTTGATTTTTTTTTCTTTGGTGATCTCTATTTATCCTTATTGGTATAGGTAATGGCATCTACAATTTTTTTTGTTATCATGCCCTCTGATCTGCAATTTAGAATTGGTATTGACATCGACAGTTTAGAATTGGTATTGACATCGACAGTTTAGAATTGGTATTGACATCTGCAGAATTGATATTGGCATGCCCTCTTTAATATTTGTGTTGCTATCTAAAGCTAAGAAATTTGCATTAATGCGGTCAAAAATTGTCCTAAATTGCCCTTTGATAACACGGTTAATGATAGATTTAGAGTCTTATTTGTATTCCTTCGTTGAATCCCAATGTTGAACAATTAAACATATGAATGTAACATCGCACATAGTGTTTTGGTAATCCATAGGTGATAATTTGTCGACTGTACTATCTATATGATAATGATCATCCAAACACATCTCTTTGAATTGTTCACAAATAAACACTCGCTGAAAATACAGTCCATAAATTCCAAAGCTGTGACAAATACTACATTAATGGCTCAGCGTGCTTCCAAATCCTGACTAGCTCTGTAAAAAACAATATAATATATAATGAAAATGAAAATCTCTCTATAATAAATTATGTCTTGGCGATAATCGACTTATTTTTAAGAACAGTTAGACACATAAATAGGTTAATCAGAAGTAAATGGCTTATTATAAAAGTCATAATAAATGGTTTAATATTATAATATCTTAACAATTTTGAAGAAAAAAAATCGTCTCATTTTTCTCGTCTGAGAAGATTTTTATTACGCACTTGAGATGTGAAATAGTACACTTTATATAATACTGCAGTGCAATAATATTATCGTAATATTACTCTTGACCATGACCTTATGTTTCCAGCATATTTAAATCAACAGTAACATTTTTATATGTTAGACGACGCCTTAGACGACGCGCTTCTACTAGCAAATCTAAGAGCAACTGGATTTTCAACAAGTGCTATAGCAACTGGCAGCTTATTAGTGAATCTGATAAAGCCGCAAGTTGTACATGTTCTTTTTTTTCTGGATCTGGTCGTCGACCTCCTTCTCCCACTTTTACACGAATATTCTGAATTTTGAATCCACTTGTAACAGAAACATACTATCATGGAATAGAGAACAAAACTATTCTTCAATAAAAACACATTAACTTACAGAACAGCAATATGTCCGATTTACCCCCTGTACATCTACCAGATTTCAATCTAGTAATCCTGGATTAACTATTCAAGCGAGACACAGTTTATAGACTGCAGTATAACTTTAACTACACTCCTGGGGCAACCGATTTAATATATACATCACATTAATAATATAGACATTTATTAAAAACAATAATCTGACTTAAAGGGACGGTTTACGTTTAATTGTCAAGTTATTTTGATTCGCAGGGATTAGATGGTTTAAGTGTTAAATTTGAATAGACTCGTTCACAATATATAAATTAATTTCACAACAGATAGAACAAATGACATTTATTTAAACAATAATTGGTTTAAATGAACAATGGTTTAGCTATCTTTGTGGTACGATCGAGGGCTTGGATATTGGTAAAGAGAATCGCCCTCATATATTATGTGTCGCTCCATTCCGTGACTTAATTTCAGAAGATCAAATGTTTATCCTATCCTACTATGTCTCAGAGAATTCTAAGGCAGCTGTGCTATTGGAACACCCTAAAGGTTAATAGTGCGTAGGATGCGAAGACCATGGAGCGTCTTGGGGCATTAGAAAAGGGAAGACTATCTGAATTATGTCAGACCGTAAGTTCCCATAAGAACTTTAAGTCAAGGATCATTGATTTCATTAGTAAAGATTTAAAGGTCAGATGTCAATATTGCAACAAAATGTCTTTATACAATCAGCGATGCCAAACAAAGAAACTTGGGATGTGTTTCTCATAATAAAGAAGTTTTATTTGAAATATAAGCAAGATAGGAAATTAATCTCAGGACATAGATTTCTCAGGCAAGACTTGTTGATTTAAGTAATAAATGCATGACATATTAATGATCAACAAACCATAGTCAAGCATATTGGTTAATATTTGGTTAACCAATGTATTAAATATACCAGAGAACTATAAGCCTGTAACCAACCAATGATCATCAATAATCCTAGAGATTGAGATAACTTCCCTTATGATATGGCAACAGAATAAATAAAATGGTTAAAAGTCGCGGAAGTGATGGACCACAAATCTGATATCAGATATATCTGATCTGACATTATAAATAAGCTAATAATACCCAAGAAATACCAAATATGGTGATCCATTGTTGCAGCACTTCTAGTATACCAGATATGACACACAATGGTCATAAGAAATACCGGATGTAAAACCGTAATCAACCATATCTTATAGAGATTTCATAACGAAAGTTTATTTGCTATGGTTGTGGATAACTGTATCTATTGCAACTTTCAAGAATCTATCGACTACCGGAAGTGGAAATGCGACCAACCATGTCTTTATGTCTTCACAAATCTGTCTATCTAAGTGTCAGTTGAACTATAAATATACCATAGACAAATCGTTTTAATAGGGGATTATTGATCTGTAGGTAATCTGATCAGTTCGGATTATCGATTTATTGATTTTGCTCACTGATCAAATTTCATCCCAACATGTTATAGTCTCTAGTATGTAATGAATAATTGATAAAACAAATTGTTTTGTATGGGATTTTGTGTTTGATCTAAGAAGAGGCTGTAAGATAATCTCGACAAAAGAAATATACGCCCACCTCACAATCGACTAGCTCACTGTACACGATAATTCTCAAGAGGAAGAAACAGTACCTGCAGAACTTTTGTTCTCTTGTCAGTGATGCAGGGTTGGCGTAGAAAACGCATGTTAGGTTGTTCGTTTGGATCGGTAAAATGAACCTTTACCAAGCTGTACACGTAAACTATCTTTAGATTCGACACACGCTATATTGCGCTCCAAAAGAAAGTCTCGAAAAACATTTGGTTTGCTTTTTATCCCCTCGTTTAAGAACGCAATACATTGTTAGTTTTACTGAAAATTATTTTGGGCTTGGTAACTTAGCAGGAGAGATTTTAAGGCAGCTTAACTTCTGGTCGCTAAAAGCAAATAGACTGAAATGTCGACGACACGGAATCAGACTGTTATCGATTTATATATCTTATCTAATTGATTTAAATAAAATACTCTTATTTCTTATAGACCAAAATGTCAGGTCACACAACATCCTCATTTCTCAGATTTATAGACAAGAACAGACTACTCAGTTTCCATATATTATTATTAGTAAATATCTATATATATGTGTATATATTTCATGTTCTACGTGATTGGGAAAATTGTCGTACCCAGGACGTTAATATATCTATGATATAACCATGGAAGAAGAGTAGATCTTTGAAGCACTGTTTAGGTTCGCTTACAGCATACCTGTATCGCTGAATGATAAATTCTTAAATGCTCAAAGTTACTACACGATCTTAATAATTGGGACAAGCACGTGCCTTACGACGAGTCTTCAGAACGCAAAGTGGAACCCAGACAACCGACCACCAAGACCAACTTATCATACGCCCATGAAGCATAGCTTTGAGAAAACGATTTCACTGGTTTACCTGATAAACACATCTCCTCTGCAAGCTTGTAAAGAAATGTTCTACAAATACAATCACTTTTATTTTAAACTAAACTTAAAAGGAATTCAGATGTCAATCTTCCTATTTATATCGTCTTGTGTGTAAATATCCACCCAAGGTAAAAAAAAACAGCCAGATGTTAGCATTATAAAATAGAAAATAAAGAAATAATAGACGGTTGCATAAGTTATTAAATCCAGTGACCTTTCTCAAGATGAAAAATTTATGATGGTATTTTTTTAAATAATTAATGATTAGATTCTAAGTCAAAATCAATATGGTCATTCTCTTTCAGCCCACTTTATACTACACACGATGAAAATAGAAGGGAAAAGAGAAACAAAAATTTCTACATCCTGATATATCACTCTATTAACATCATACATTATTTGTCATCATATTTAATATTTCCATTATATATCATATTTACTATTTTCATTATTTGACATCATATTTAATATTTCCATTATATATCATATTTACTGTTTTCATTATTTGTCATCATATTTAATATTTCCATTATATATCATATTTACTATTTTCATTATTTGACATCATATTTAATATTTCCATTATATATCATATTTACTGTTTTCATTATTTGACATCATATTTAATATTTCCATTATATATCATATTTACTATTTTCATTATTTGACATCATATTTAATATTTTCATTATTTGACATCATATTTAATATTTTCATTATTTGACATCATATTTAATATTTTCATTATTTGACATCATATTTAATATTTTCATTATTTGACATCATATTTAATATTTTCATTATACTTTTAATTTACATTAGGCAAGCTTATTTCAACCATATTTTATATTTTATCACATTTAAAATTGCAACATACATGATATTCTGTATCTTAAGGAATAAGTCTACTCCTTGTCGATTTCCAACTGTCGAGAATCGTCTGAACAGCTATACACCTTTTCTCTTGCAAGCCCCTCGGACCTGCATCACTGACAGGGGTAAAGTAGAATAACAACTGTCATATCAAAACCAGTGGTTCATAATAACAAAACTGGTAAATCATAATACATCATAATTATAAAACAGCTGGCATATCAAAACAATTGACATCAAAGATATTATGCCGAAGATAATGTTCATAAGTAGACAATGACATTCATGTGTGCGCTTAGTAACGTGAGCGTGATGCCTCAGAAAGTATAAGCAGGATCATAAAAATGTACAGAACCTTATCAGATGACAGTAAGCATTCTTTGCCACACCCTTTTAAATGAGATCACAGCCAACACAAAATGTCTGAAACCATTTTATTATGACATCATCTATTGCATTCGTTAATTTAAATAAGCCTTGAAGTATACAACATCAGGTGCAGATAAATACGTAATAATAAATTGCAATAATAATTACCTGTCTATTACGACCATTTCATCCCTGTCTAATCAGGTCGACATCTACATTTATATATTCCACTAAATTGAAACAAAAACAAAACCAATTCAATGTCACCGTATTGAATCCTTTGTCACTTATTATAATCGGTAAGAGTCCTCTCACCTTAATTAGGTCACACCTGTCAGGTAAGGGTAAGGTACAGGGTTCTGCCACGCGACCACGATATTTAAATTAAGCATACACAATTAAGGTAGTCGCGAGCGTCAACAGTAGTCCATTCATCCCTACCAAACACAACATAATATGATTATCGATTACAATGCTTTATAAAGTTTCTGTTTACGCATGCGTCAGGTGTCAGCTTGCCTTTGGCATTATTTTTCTTAATCTTTGCTTCAATGAAGAAAATATATTTATAAAAAATTATTAACTTTTGAGACAACAAAAATTTATAAAATGAATATCTGATTTGAGTCCAATTTCAAATCATTATGAACGTTATAATCTATGTAGGCTATGTCTGCACAAAAATAACTTATGTATAACGTACTTACATAATACCAAACTTGGATAAATGAATACGCTTTGAAAATTTAAAGAAGATATTTTCCGAGGTGTATCTTGAATTTCATATTTTATCATATTCGTACATGAAATGAAAATGATGAAAACGGAAGGAGCTTCGGGATCATGGGGAAAATGTTCAGAAAGCGCCCAAATTAGAACTTGATGTTCATTTTAGGTTTTAATATGCATGCACCAAAGTCAATCAGTAACAGTGTTTAAAGGTAAATTAGAACAGACGGGTGGACGAGAGATAAAATGATATAGTTGTGAAAATAGATTTTAAATGGCAAATCATATTTCCAAAATACTAAAAAAAAATCGGGGAGAGGACCAATCGAGGCAGAACTAGTAAAGTGAATGATTAGTTGGATACAACCTAACCTGTCCAGGAAACTAATGTCAGATGTAATGACGTCACGCAATCAGGTGTTGTTCCAGATGATTTTTCAAAAGATCAGGGAGATTCCTGTATTATTGTACAAAGGGAACTAACCGCTTCTAATCAGTAATCATCTGACCAATGTAACTTTCTTGTGCAAGTGTTAAGGAGTTTCGTTTGTTTTTATGACAGATAAGATTTACATTAAAAACGGAGTTTGAGTACCGCGATGCCAAAAATAGCCAAAGGAAATTATATAGGCCTAGGCCTATTTATATCAATTCAATATATACTTTCTACGTATTTCTTTTAAAAATCGAACAGTTTACATTCATGTCGGTTTTTGGAGGCATATATCGTAGCAGTTGAATTAAAAATAGACGTCGTATATGAGAATAAACTATTTATCTATAGATCATTTGTGTGCTTGAAGTAGCGTTTTAGTCCTAAACGCGGTTTATCGACAGAAAACAGTAGACTAATTCTCCCGATCCACTAGCTGACAGAACTTTAATAGGGCCTTCCAGTTGCTCGTAATACTTTTCAGAATTTAACTCTACGTCTGATTCCTCAATATTATAAACCCGGATAGGGATCACAATAGCCCATATATATATTCAGAATTCTTTTGTTTGAAAGCTCGATAAATAATTCAGGATATGACAGATGCTTTTTAACCGAGCAACAGCCCAGACAAAGGGAATCCCCAGAAAATCCCATACATGACGTCACAACAAATTTGGACACGTGATACACAGATATGCAGACGCCATATTAATTTCTGTAATGGCCCCGAACAGAACGGCTCGAGTAAGGAGATGACTCATGAATAAAAAGTCGAATTAGGGCCAGAAGATTTTAGCCAAATTTTAAAAAAGAAGACACATCTTTTAGATGAGACATTGTACTAACCTTTTATACATTTATTTTAACAAGGTGAGTGGTTTTTAGCCTTTATTTTTTCGTTTGAAAAATCTATCCATTGTGTGTTTTTGCAATGATAATGATTATGTTGGACAAAAGATCCGCATATGGTGTGGCTTATATTTCGATATTTATAGGTTTTGTTTCAGGTGTAAGTCCTAGAATATCAGCATGGGTTGTGGAACTACTGGACTGGCCAAAATTGACTTACGGTTCGTTTTTAGTTGGTTCTGAAATAGATGAACATTTTAGTGTTTGACCCAGTTGCATTGTTTGTTTATGGCACTGCCTGTGGTGTGACCTAAATGACAGATGGTATGGGTTTAGTTTAGCCGAGGATCGAG
>NW_008709379.1:2774518-2797381 GCF_000327385.1 Lottia gigantea
ATATGACTAGTTCATCACAAAAAAAGTTTTTTTCATTCTTAAAATCGACAATATTACAATGTTACATTCTAATATTCCCTTGTTGTGTAAGGTCAGATAAGCTTATTAAAAATTAACCTAAATATTTAAACAAAAATCAATTGCTTGTTACTCTAAGTTTCAAGCTATGTGCAATCTTCAAACAACTGACTTATTTTCAGCCTGCGTCCCTACTGAAGTTTGAAGTGTATGTCAAAATTGATTAGTGCTGGCACGATGCATAGATGAATCAATGTATCGCGATATTTACATGCAACGATAAGCATATCGTTTGTATGAGGGTGTGTATCAATACCCGTACTTATTACTTAACGATAACCTCTCATTTCATAAAAAGTGGGTATATACTAGATAGAAAATGCTATTCAGAAACTACAATCTTAGTGTTCAAACACTAGGTCACAACCTGGTCTCGGGAAATGAAAAGGGTCAAAGGACTAATTAACAATGTTAGTGGACCTTCAGGTGTTGTTCAATGGAGAATTGTTATTAGTATCAGATTTAATGAGGTTGACTTAGTTCAGACTTTAATCATAATTTCACAACCCACAGATGTCCTTTTGACACATTACAGCACAGGTCAAAGTTCAAATACTGGTCAGAAAGGATTAACACATGATTCTAGACATGTAATGATTTTCAACATGTTGGCAGTCAACATACACATGAAGCTGAAGCTTATAATCTTGTCATTGCACTTTCTCTACTGAAAAAAATATGAATTCAGAGACTTTTGCGGATGCGTTTGTATGATATCTTAGTACATGTAACTGTCATTTAATCACAATCCATAATAATATAACCAATAATCGACCCAATTTATTTTTTATTTTATCAGCATATCAATTGAAATGTTGTTTGGGTTGGTTTTCACTATGTTATCTTAAAATTATTTTTTCTCTTTATTTCAGCTGAACCTTTACCATTAATGGACATATGTAGACGTTCAATTAGATCAACACTAGGAAAAAATAGACTCCCTGATATTCATAAATTACCATTACCAAATTCACTGAAGAGCTATTTATTATATCAATCTTAGCCTTGTTTTTATATTTAACTTATTGTTTACTTTGTGTTTCTGATTTGTCATCTGATTGTCTTAAAGAACATTTAACATCCACAAGATTAAAAAAAATCATGCTTTTACCACTCTGCTTTGCTTGGAATTTTCCATCACTTTTGTTTTATCATTTATTGTGTTGTAAACGGGTTGAAAAAGTGAAAATTTCTTATATTTTTAAAATATTTTTATGTATTTTTTAAGCTTTTTGGGGCAGAAGTTGGGTAGGGGATAAACTTGTGTTGATGTAAACTGTTCTTGTATGGTGGTTTTAAGACTGTGGCAAATAAAATCCATTTCTCTGGTCTACTGGTTACCCATTAAGAGAAACAATATGTATGACAAGCTAGATAAAGGGTTCAGATAAGCTGGATTGAATAACTACATCTGAAAATAAATGACAACTTTACTTTGTTAGAAATGAATATGTTTTCATTTTCCAAAACTAAGGTGATCAGTTATTGTCTATTGATGTTTTCTTGGTCACTTCCATTTCAATATACCAAATATTTGAACTCATTTGGACCCCATCCTGGATGCTGATTCTGAACCCTTGTAGATGATGGCTTTGATAAAGGCAAATCAGAGACAAATCAAGTACACTTTTTGTTTTTATTTATTTGTAACATTCTTGATAATCATATGTCTGATTGATGTGAAACATCTTTGCAAGTTTCCTGGAAACCTTCATTTGAAAACTTTGCCATCCTTTTCTAAGACTAATTCAATGCATTTCAGGCATCATTGATTCTATGAGTAAACTTTATTTCTAATGTTTTAATAATTTTTTATCTTCAATGAATTATTTCCATATGCTGAAATGCTAACCATTTTTTTAAAAAGAGATACTTAAAGCTCTGATCCCAAGATAACAAAAATATTTAATATTAAAATTGTTCACAGCTGTTGTAGATCAGAAATTACTATTGACTATTTTAGTTGAAGATTTTTTGTGATAGTCACAGGACCTGTTATAAGCTTATATTTTTAGTCAATATTATTCCCTTCAATTCAAAGTAACATGCCATTGAATGAATGAAAATGCACATATTGATTTTGATAAATGAACCAGATTTGATTTTGTGTTTTGTCCATGTATTTATTCTTATTTAATACCCTAAAGTCCGTGAAAACTAGTCATAGCGTCAGGTATTGTTAAATACACCACTGCATTGCCCTGAGTTGTTGCCCTTGTTGAAAGTCATATTATACAAGGATCTTCTTCTCAGAGTTGATGGTTAGTGTGGTTTAATACCAACAAATGTCCAATTTTTGTAAATAATAATTTTATTTATTTTTGCTTGTAGAGAATTGCATTTTTAACCCTGTAGGCCTGACCTACATATGAAACCATTAATATATGTCATTTTATAGACTTGAAGGGTTAAAACTCACTTATTCTTGTTACTCGTGTTCATAGGGTTAAGACATCATTCTGTGTAAATGAGCTTCACAGGTTCAGTATTAATGAAATTACTTGCAGATTCTTTTGCTACTGAAAGTCTTGTTTTTAAATGGTAGGTGTGTGTTTTGACATGTGAATTACATACTTTAAGTGCCCAAACACCATTCAATTACAGAAACATGGTTTATTTAATTCAATATCTTCTACCAGATAATTCCTTTTTGTCAGGTCTCTGGCAGTAATTCTTAATTCCTGTTAAGAACATTAATTCAATTATTTTTCTTAGTTTCGAAAGTTGCATAAAGAATTATTCAGGTACTAGTAAATAGAAACAAGCTTGGTAATTCTTAAGATCAGATATTAAGACTTGTCTTATGGCTTCATTGGCCCCCAAATTTAACAATGAGTAGATGAGCATCCACACATTTGACTTTGCTTCTAAAGCATATAATTTATGTTTGATATATAGTTCTTTTACTTTCAACTTTTCAATGAATGTAGAAGAGTATTTGGAGTTTTGAAGTTTTGGTCTTGCTTATTCTATCAATAATTAGGTTAATATTTTAAGATCAAGAGCCACTTTAGTTTAAGTAAATTGTCTGATATACATGGTGAATGGTCTTATGTGTATTGGTGGTGCCTCGCTTTTGTCAGAAGTCTGCCAGTGTGTTAACAGGCTTTGTCTTCATGAGAGAAATGGAATTACTTTTTTTACTTACAGTGACAAATATGTATTCAGGGGTTCCATATATCCCATTTCAAGCAAAAACAAGCAGATTTAAGTGCAAATGTTGATGTTTCTTTTCCTTTTATATTCAGGTGACTTCACTGGCCATCCATGATCTGGCAAAATTGTATGCATCAGCAGTTCTCCCACAGAACATGATTCCATGAAGAATTTTATCAGATTATGGATGATAAAATACAAAACGAACATCTTTTTTTTTGTAGTGAATGTTTTTCTATTTTTGTACAAGAAAGCTGGAAATTAAGCTCGACCTACAACAATATTAAGCTTGTTTTTAAATTTAAGTTATTTTATAGACAGTCCTTGAATGTATGGTAGTTTTTAACCACTAAAATAGCAGTGCTAGTTTTGAAAATTGTATATTCTTAGAAACATTTTAATATATTCCAGTATTTAATTCTATTTATATTAATTTATGTGCAATGTGTCATTTTCTACAGTGCTTGTCTAAACAATATTTATCTCCTATACAAAGTCAAGATATTTGTACACATCCTGGTCAAATTCAAAACATACAAAAAAAGTCTACCTCATTGTTAGGTTTAAATAGTAATAAACACAATATAAGTCTGACTTGTTTCGTTTAAATTGCTATTTATTCTACCTATACCTAAAGACAAAGTGAACTGTTTGTGTTTTCAATAGGACCTGGATATGTACATATATCTTATTGTAATAGTAATATGTCTATTATCTTGACCAAACAACTATTGTGATGTTTTCTACTTAAAATGCACATGTTTTACCATAAAGCGGCCCTCACACCATAGTGGTTACCAGTTGCGTTTGGTTTGTGAATAATGAAAGTGGGCAACTCACAACTTGAGATTTGCTTTTGAATCAACTGTAATTGTTTTTTTGCACAACTGGTTATCGCT
The DNA here is from genome assembly GCF_000327385.1 of Lottia gigantea. Taxonomy (NCBI): domain Eukaryota; kingdom Metazoa; phylum Mollusca; class Gastropoda; family Lottiidae; genus Lottia; species Lottia gigantea. Next base: position 2,778,652 of record NW_008709379.1, read on the forward strand.
ATGTTGAATTTTATTAAGAAAGTCATAAATGGTTTTCTTTTGAGTTTATTATGATAAGACTGTCTGATAATTTCTGGTGTACGTGCCATTCAGTAAACACCTTCATTAGTATTGCATAGAACATAGATATCTGAAGTTTCCTTAACATACATCTAATGTATTGTTATGTAACTACAAAATGCTGATATAGAAAGATAGGCGCTAATAAACTATTTTTTTATTTAAGTGACTATCTTTCTCTTATCAGCATTTTTTAGTGATATTTTATTAAGGAGACTTCAAATACCTGTGCATAGAAGCACTGAGAAAATAAAAATAACAAACTGTATTATAGGTTTAGTATTGCTCGCTTATCCCTCAACAAGAAAACAGTCTAGAACATTCTTATACTTAAGTAAACCGCCACAAAATATAGAATTTCACAGAAATGCTAGTACAAACTTACAAACAGGATATAATCCAGCTATTGATATGTAGATATTACTGTGTCATTGTCAATATATCTACATTGGAAAACATGAAACAAAGTCTTGAATTTGGGATTTTTCACATTGTATTAAATTGTGAAAGGACCAGACGTCGGCATAGAATTATAAAAAGTGACACAAACAGCTGAAAAAGAGCTTTGTCAGTTTATTAGAAAAAATTTATGGGTAATTTTCATATGGTCACCCCCCTTACTGTAAAAAATTGCTGGTGGTTTACTATAGTAATTAATACCTGCCAAGGCTGTACTAGTGTGTCTTGTAGAATATGTGTACAAATTCAATGTTAGTTAATATTTATTATGAATTGTAGTAAACTCAATTTGGAGTGCCTTGATTATTTATTATTATTATTATGTCAAATCTGTCTCAAAACTAGTCCAATTATTAGACTTACTAATTTGGCCAAATGGAACATCACAACTAAGCTCATTACTTCTAAATTTTTACCAAGTTTCTAGTACTTTGTACTATTTTTAAGAGATCCTACTAGCTCTGTTTGATTCATCTTCATTTGCATCAGTTCTTTGAAGAATGAATCGTACATAATTCTGGTGATGCTTTGTTTTTAAAGAGTAATTCAGTCTGGTTTTTAAATGCTATTTGTGAATAGAATTGTATATATTTTAATTGTATGTGTGACTATATGTGTTGTTGTCCGCCATTTTAACTATTTGATATTTGTTGTCATGGAAACATTGAAGATTTTCAGTCTTCAGTATAATTGTAACATTATCTGTAAAAATCCTCATTTCTGTAATAAAATATCATCGGTATACTTTTATTTGTATATATCCTTCTGAAAGTACCTCCATATTTGCTTGCCTGGCATAGATCAAGATATACCATGCAAAAAAGTTTTCTTGGTCTACCTAATAACCTTAGGTCCTGTGTGCAATAAAGATCCTTTGACAGTTCGAAAAGATTAAACTGGTGTATCTGACCTGACAAAATTTTCTTCTTTACATGTAGTTGATGCTAATGTCCATTGACAAAATTGAAGCAGAGCAGTAGGTAGTCTGAAACATCTTCCTGTATTCCAGCCTCTGATGGATACTTTGACAGTTGTCAGATGGAGTAGAGTCAGGAAAAAAGAGACGTAGTGTTGGGCATCACCATAACATTTGTTTCGATTTTGACCTTTGAACTTTTGGCTGCTCAGAGTGGCCAGTGCTAGATCAGTTTCAAACTTCGATGGAACCCTCGACTTGACATAAATGGTGTAAGGAGAAAAATGATGGTATGACTGAACTACAAAAATATTCATCATTCCAAATATATCTAGGTTTTGCAAATCTGAAGTATTTAAATAGGGTTAAAATCCCCACACATGCCTTGATGTGGAACGTTCCTATTTATCGGGGTCTTTTTTTTTCTGTCTCTACTCCAGCTGACATCTGTCCAAATAGCTATCAGAGGCTGGAATAGAGACAGATGTTTCAGTCTAAGCAATAGAGTGAAAAATCCATGATTTCATTTGAATTAAACTTTTTGCACAAACCTTGATGAACATTTGGCAAATGAATTCAAATCATCAAGAAGTTCTGAAATACGAGAAAGAGGACAAATCAATGTTGAGAAAATTTTACTATGGATTTATTACTGTATATGTATAATAAATAAGTCATAATAAAAATGTGGATGTCATACCATTAAATATAGAGTATAAAGCCGAGTCTATTCAGTTGAAAACAAATCACTTTAGTCAAAAATATTCTAAATAGTATAAAACAAAATATATAGACAAATAAAAATTAGTTTGTCTAAATTGTAAACCCCATTGATGAAAGAAAATTTATAAAATTGTAAACTTTTATAGATGTAATAGTAACACTTAATGCATCTATTCATACCTTCTTCCATCTAAAATCTGTAGTTCCTTTAATTCTAGAAGAACTTATTCCGATGAAGTAGTATTTAAGTTTTAATGTTAGCAATGTTAAGAACTGGTCATTTATTTTCTGGAATTGATGTCAGTCAGTTGGGGACAATTACAATTGTACAAGAGTAAATTTTGTGATGTATTCAGACTAGAATGGTTCTAATAGTATTCTTTAGATAGAGTTATAGTTTAGATTGGGTTGTTCCACGTAGTAATTCTCTCATATGTTTATAATAAGCTGGATGAACCTACAAAAAAGGAATATAAGGATGATATATCGAAAAATAAAAAATATTAGACACATAAGCAGTGCTGAGTTGACAAACTCAATAGCAGGGTGACATCAGGTTCCAGCAGGTTGAGCAGGCCCTATAAACTAATTAATGGATTCCTCAGAGACCCCATTCAAAAGGCATATAAGGTTGAAATTTGAATTTTTCTACAGATTGATACCATTTTACTAATAATGATCATTCAAATTTCAAAAAATCTTAGGAACTACTGACGAGGAGTCATTTAAATTCATTCAAACCAAAATGCAAAAAGTGACATTGCCAGTAATACTTACATCTGTTTTATTGAGAGGTTCTCGTAAAGCTGATTGATATAAATGATGATAAACATTACCATCATATTTCCCTAACACTGAACCATGTGTTTCATCATGAATATCAAATGCATCTACTAATGCTACAGCATCTGGTCTGCGAATATAGAAAGACTAATTTTTAAAGTTTTATATAGGTAGATCTACACCAGGTGGATCCTGACCTTTCAAAATATTTGCCTCATTACACACTGCTTGATTGACATGGCCCACTTTCATTATACCAGTCATTTGTTCATATTTCATAGGCATGTAAGGCCAATCCCTTTCAGAAAATAATTGAAATATTGTTTTTACAAAATTTTTAATAAGGTGCCTTTCCTTATGGAATCTGTTTTTCAGGCTAAATATAGCTTTAATCCATAAATATAATTTGAAATCAGCACTGGTTTTTGCTAAGAAATTTGGTGGTGTTGTATAGAATACTCTGTTTAACTGTTTTAGATATTAAATCCATGAAATAGTGTTCAAATTTCAATATTTTGGACATTTAAGCTTCGACTGGAATTGACAAGAACTAAACGTCTCTAAATTATATTATAATATATATTTTCCATACCTTATTTCAGACAACAGTTTTATTTCTTCAGCTCTCAATAACTCCAGTTGATACACAGATATTGAAGATGTCTACAATTAATAGATGATAAATATATAAACCAATTCCTTCATGAATAGCACAGTACATTATACATGACTGAGGGGGCATTTCGTTATTGATTTACATTTACTGCAGGGAAATGTCACCTTTCTAGATAGATGTTATCTCTTTCCCTAAGGTGCCTTAAAATTTTTTGATATCTTTAACCAAGTGTAGGTCCTTTCATTACAATGATTTACAAATTATACCTCAATGAAGTCTCCCGAGTTATTAGTAATACCATAAATGGCATAAAACTGACACAGAAGTGTAAGAGCTGATTTGATTGGTTGACTTGAGATTAGATTATCCAGACTAGTAATAAAAGCTAACACTGTGGACAGATGACTGTGAACCTGAAGAGAATAAGGAAATGAATAACATTGAAATCAGCTTAAAGCTCATAACCAAACAACTGAATGACCACAAATAACTGAGCTACTGGATGACTTACAGATTCAAACCTCAACAAGAAGAACCAGATGAACTGATAGGCAGCTGCTTTTTGTGTGTTCAGGTCAACTATATCTAGCAGTTGCAATAAAAATTCAGTTGCTCTCATTCTACTTGTATGCTCAACCTAGATCTGCCTTTAAAAGGATTTATGAGTATCTGGGACCAGTGATAGCACCAATTTATACCATTCCAGTTGTCCTTTCAAATGTTTGTTGTGCCTGCAATTCCACTAAAACTAAATGTTTAGTGTTTGATGTTAGTAATCGCAAAATATGCTTGTATCACATTAGTTATAAAAAAAACTATATTACAATGTAAGCTCAATTCAACTGTAGTTAACTGTATTTAATACTAACCTGAGCAGCTTTAACTAAATTAATCATATTATTATTCCAAGCTACATGTTGTTCTAAACCACTAGACATATCATGATGAAGTTTATGGGCTGTTTTCTTTATTACACTACAAAATAATACATACTTTTTTCATTTGATCATATTTTGTGTGATTAAACTATGATTAATACATACTTGGATATCTCTCTACATTTTGCACAACACCCCTCTGATTTGAAATTCCTATTGGTGGAAAAATTCATCAAAATTTTACTCTTAAAAGTGGGCTAATAATAAAAGTACATGTTCAATAATGCATTAAAGGGAATGAATAGCATGTTAGCAACAACCAAACAGTAACCCATAACTACCCACAAGTGTTGGTTAATTTGTAAACTCGCCTTTCTTAGGCTTCCTTAAAATGTTTTTTGGAAGGATCTGGGAATGAATCTCTTACCTAGCAGCCATATTTTGATATATACCAGCTAGTATATTGAGATCTCGACAATGTTGTGATGTATTTATTGGGTTGGTATATATATTGTCTGTATTTAAATAAGCTGTATATCCTCCAACTTCCTGTCCTGACACCACACTAGCTACTTGTTTCATTAAATATCTACAATATTTGAATAATAAATGAAATATCCTATTCCATGAGATCATTTGAACACTGAGGTTATACTCTGAATTCCGCGAAATAGTCATCTCACAGGCAACTTTGGTATAAATCTTGAATTTATGCAGATTTTAGTGTTAAAAGATTTTTTCATGGAGAGATTAATTGGTAAGTAAATATGGCAAGATAAAATATGATTATTGAGTGTTGATCAAAGATTAATGGAGCTCACCTAGCAGTTTGTTGATAGAGAACAGTATTTTCACCCTCAGCAGTAATAATAGTATTACATCCTGCAACAGCTTCACCAATACCAGCTGACCATAGGTAACCATGACCACCACATGCTCGACGACAGATTTCAGCATGATATACTGCAAGTTCTCCACACATTGCTTTTAGTGCTGACGACTGACTGTGAAGCTGAATTCAAAAACACTTACTATTCAAAGAGTTGTATGTTGAACATGTTTGATTCATGTATGGTTTAAAGAGGATTAAAATGATAAAAATACCAAATAAAACTCAACAACTACATGGTCTTACAATGGAAGGGTGACAATGACATAAGGTGTCCAGAAGTAAATACACAAAGCCTGCTCATTTAGCCTGTCTAAATTATGGACAAATTAAAACTTCGACAAATCAGCAACTCTAGTAGACAAAAATCAACAGCTCTGGAAGACACAAACCAACAGCTCTGGAAGACACAAATCAAAAGCTCTGGAAGACACAAATCAATAGCTCTGAATGACTAATTAACAGCTCTGATAGACACAAATTACAAGTACTGACATAAACAAATCACAAACTCTGGTAAACTAATCAACATCTCTTTTTCCTTACCTCCCCAAGCTGACGATAATTACCCTTTGTGATCTGAGGATAAACTCTATCATAATATTGATGTAACTCTCTAGAAGTGAAGAGTAGAGCGTAGGCTGACGCTAGCGCAGGAAATAATTTATATTGCTGTGATTGGTAGTTAATAACAAGTTCTTCTTCAACCCTGAAAACACACAAAATTCAAGATGAAAGGGTTAAGCCAAAACAGAATCCTCTTTGAAACAGGATCATAAATTATGGTTGAAACAGACTTTACTTTTCTTTTACCAACAAAAACTGCTGTCAAAATTAAGAGTGACATTATATAACATTTGTTAGATTTACCTACCCGTGTATAAAGACTGACCTAAAACCAGCTATAGCTACATAACTTCATAATTTTCATGAATGAAAAACATTCAAAGTTACCTACCCTTGTTTGAGAGAGGACTGTCGTCTGATACAACTATATCTCATTGCTATGGTAACAGAACCTGATAAAATATTTGCAGCCCATTCCGTCATATTGACACGAACCAATATCATAGTAGCATAATTTGCCTTACTGTTTCCTTCTGATACAAATTTACCATCTCGAGACACCTGAAATATATTATCAATCAATCGATCTTTTAGATAAGTAACAATTCATTCACAAGTTCCAATGAATTTTTTAATAAAAATCTTGAAGAAAAATAGATTTATTCATTCATGCAAAATTTTTTTCATGTTAGATTTACAATATTCACCAAATATTAAAATCATATTTTTATTCTTTACTGTAAGACATATTTTACCTACCTTAGCATTTCTCATTAACATATGGTCTCTAGGTATATGATGATTATGAAACTTCAAGAAACCATTATCTACTGTATTTATAGCTAGTTTAGGACCAATATCTCCCACTGTTATACCTACAATTCAAATTATGATAGCTCTTTACCAATGAACAACTTCCATTTCCTAGGTGGAAGGCTATGAATCAAATCCAAACCAAGGTCTTGTAAATAAGATAAATCATACAAGCAAACATCCAAATATCATCATTGAGGTAAGGATGTTTGTTATTTATAAGACATTTTAGAGCTCCTCCTCGACAATCATTTTGGAAGTTCCACATGGCTTATTCTTTTCAATGTCAATCTATAATCTAAGTGAAGGAGATGACATGCTCATTCATCCAGACATATCTGATGCCAATCTGCTACATGGATACCAACTATGAATCCCTTGATGGGAATCTACATAGCTGACAAGCTGTTATATTTGATGTTAGGGATGCCTCACAGAAAATTAGTGACAGTGGAATAGCTTAGTGCGTAGTGGAATGGATTGTTGTTTGATTAACCCTTCAGGAGCTGTGGTTTCGAGCTTACTAACTCATATCACAAGAAGTTCCTATAATGGACAATTTACCTCGTAGAGAGGAATGATCTTCCAAACTTCGTATCTGAACCAAGAATGGATGTAAACCATAATTTTTACCATGTATTATCAATTGAGCTAAAACTATTGCATGAGTACATGACTTTCCCACTGAAAGTAATAAAATGATGAAAGCTTAATGAATGATATACAGAAATTATACAAGTAAAATATAGTATACTATCAAATAGTCAGAGTCTGAATATATCAAAGTTCCAGAAGCAAACTTATATCAATCAAAAGATGGCATCAAAATTCCCTTCCCTTCATCCTTCTATTGCTAACATGGACTGAAAAATATATTCTAATCTATACTTACATCCCCCAGGCCACCATTTCATAGATGTTATATGTGGTGTTCTTAATATAAACTCATCAGTAGCTTGATTGAAGGTTGCAGTTGTTTCAAGTGCTAATATGTTTGTACCTTCAAAATAAATGAAATAGTATGAAACAAGAGTTTGAATTTATAATACTTCTGCTATTTATTGGTAACTATATGTGAGACATAAAAATGTAAAGAAAGGACAATTTCATAAACTTGACCTTTTTGCATTTCCAAATCGCTGAACGATAACAACATGTTTTGGCACAGTAGTCCATTCCTAACCAACTGACTCAAAACTCAACATGAGAAACCAGATTGAGAAACTATCAAAACCTATACCAGAAACAAACTACAGACACTTAAGTTAGTGTATAACCTAAATAACCCTGAACACTTTTCAAAATGTCTCCTAATTGCTCGAGATATAAGGGGCTATATCCCTGCAATGTGCAAGAATCTCACCGTGACCAAGTTCAGTTTGAGCATAGGCGCCCAGTATTCTGCAACTGTTGGCTAATGGCAGCCATTTTGCTTTTTGTTCATCTGTGGCTAATCTTTCTAAGGCAGGTATAAACATTGTATGGTGAAGCGACAAGGATATTTCTTTACGTAATAACCTACAAAATGTATTTAGAATCAATATTAAACAACACATAGGGTAATCAATTGTGTTGATAATCACAATCCAAATGGGTGCAAATGAAGTGAATGGGGTTTTAAGTCTTACTTTTCTGCACATTGTGGATAGGATGGCGGCATTAGCCTGCTCTTTTTTGCTTTCCAACTGTCGAGGATCTTTAACGTGCGCAGCCTAGGGTTGGTCCCATCTGAACGAATAAACGCTTCTTCTATATAAGGCTCTCTTACCTGTATCACTGACAGGGGGAAACTGGGTTGATATTATCTCAACCTATGCTGGAATTGAATCCTCGACCTTTAGGATAGTGAGCAAGCATCTAACTCACTGAAACACTTGTAAGCAACGAGTTCAACGCAATCTTGAATAATTGGGGGCTCATCTTTGCAACTGGCAAAATTTGACTACCGGTACTAGCAATTGATGGCACTGGCATGTAGATAAATCTGACAAATCGCTAATTTTAGTTGACCTCAGCACGCCTGCTAAAGTCCAAGATATAGGCTTTAACATTTGGAGTCTAAATATAGCTTACCGTTCTGCCAATGTGTAATCATCTTCACTCCACTGATATTTACGTTTTAACTGAAACAATCGGACAGATTTCTCTACACCATGTTCATATAACTCTGATTTTGACATGAAATGTCTATCAGGATTGGTAAAGACAGGATCAGTAAACAGAAGCTGCTCTGTAAGATAAATATTGTTGTTATGCGTTGGACTAAAAACATTATTTCAATACTGTCTGACCACTGTCATTTCCTAATTGCATTTCGTAAATCACATTTACAAAAATGACATATCTGAACTAAAATAGTACAGTGATGTAACCTATTTTCGTGGATATAAGGATTCAACACCGAATTTCGACAAAGTTAAAAAAACGGAAAAAACTTTTTTATGTCTTAGATGTTTCCTCAAATATTCTACAAAATAATTAAAATTGGTTTGTTTCGATTTTCTTTATGAATCCTTCACTTTGACCCATATTTTATGAGCAACCATGAATGCGTCACCTATTTTCGTGTACAATGTTTGATCTATAAATAAGGCAAGAAAAACACGTTGTATGGATACCGGGTGGTATAATTAACTTCTCTTAGTATTTATCTTTAATATCAATTCATTATAACCAGTGACAATTCGTTCAAAGAACCACGATTTTAAAAAAAAAAAATAGTGACTGACAAAATAAGATATGTAGCGTGATTTATTGCTAAAAGTCACTGAAACAACATAAGAATATGGCCCACTTTGTGTTCCATAGAAATTTTCTGCTACGAATCGCTAGTGGATCGCGTGACTTCATTCGTTGGACTACATTCTAGCAAACGACACTTGGAATTCCGATTACAGCATTGGATTATAAGGAACTTCGGCCGATAAAAAATGGTGACGTTTGGTAATAAGTGAAATCCGCCATTTTGTATTTGTCAAAGTATACATTATACATTCTACTAGCTGATATTGTAGAGATAACACATGTTTATCGAAACAAGCAAATGCGGAGGTCACGCAAGGTCGCACATGTAAATTATTAATCATTTCCGGAAATGCACAAAAAATAGGTTAGCACGAAATTAGGTTACTTGACTGTAATGAAACTCTCAATGTATCTTTGTAATAATGTAGGCTAATTCTGAATCAATTAAAAAGTCATTTTGGGAATGCCAGTCTTCAATTCCTTATGTGACATCTGGGACTACAAGAGAAGTGTATGAATTTCAAATGTAAAATTAGCAAGCCATATATTTTATGAACCCAAATACAACTTAAGACAAACAACATGTCAATTTTGATTAAAATCTTAAAATTCATATGAGACCATTGAAAATGACAGAAAAAAAAACAAATCAGTAGTAGGGCAGTAAGTAATCAAAAAAAGAAAAAAAAGTCAGTCAATGACACTTCAGACGTTTTTGACAAATTAAAAAACTCACTTGATAAATCATGATCAAAGTTCAATTAACAGCTGTTGTGATAATAAGAGCTAATTGCCGATTTCATTGACAACAAAGAATTGTAATAACACGTTAACCGGCTGTTGCTGCATCAATTCATAGCAACACTTACCTAATTCCTTTCGCCGTTTAGTTCGTTTAGGACCACCATCAAGTATACTAATTAATTCTTGAACATTAAAACTGGCTTTGTTTCTCTCCTTCTGCAATTCTGGATTTATTTTCATTTGTTCTTGCGATAAGACATTAATGGAGCTCGCCATTTTGTTATCTAAGTATCACGTGATAAATAATAACAAAATAAAATGTAACCATGTTAGTTGAATTCTGGCTTAAGAGGTAACCAAATTAATTATTTCGTAACCACATCATGAATAATTATCCTTAATGATTAATCAATATGTACATGTATTGCAAAAAATAGTCAGTATGTTTTGGTCGGTAATTTAAAAAAAAAATGTTTGCAAAAAGAGTACCCATTATTAAAGACGTGTTGCCTCAGACCAAGTTTCCTTCAAATCTCCAACAAAGAATTGTATCTTAAAGAGTGTTTATGAATTTAGAATAAACGCGTTTTGAAGAACATAGGCAATTGACTATATCAAATAATTTTCCTATTTTTTTTTTTTTTTTTTTTGTGAGGGGGATTCAACCTTAAGGTTAGCGCACACGAGAGCTCCCAGCTGAGCAAAATTTCATTTGTGTCTCCCAGCTCAGCTCGCAGATTTCGTCGGTTTCCACCGCACACGCTAAGCTTAGAGCTCACGTACACGGAGTGTCGAGCATAGAGTTATATTCAGTGGTGTAACCTATTTTCGTGGATATAAGGATTCAATACCGAATTTCGTCAAAGTTAAAAAAACGAAAAAAAAAATTTATGTCTTAGATGTTTCCTCAGATATTCTACAAAATAATTAAAATTGGTTTATTTCGATTTTCTTTCTGAATCCTTCATTTTGACCCATATTTCATGAGCAACCAACTCGGCAACGGCGGCAGAATGCGTCACCTATTTTCGTGTACAATGTTTGATCTATAAATAAATCGAGAAAAACACGTTCTATGGATACCGGGTGGTATAATTTACTTCTCTTAGTATTTATCTTTAATATCAATTCATTATAACTAGTGACAATTCCTTCAAAGAACCACGATTTAAAAAAAAATAGTGACTGACAAAATAAGATACGTAGCGTGATTTATTGCTAAAAGTCACTGAAACAACATAAGAATACGGCCCACCTTGTGTTCCATAGAAATTTTCCGCTGACACGGAATCCGCTTGTTGATCACGTGACTTCATTCGTTGGACTACACTTGGAATTCCGATTACCACTGGATTATAAGGAAATTCGGCCGATAAAAAATGTTCAGTGTGCCCAAAATCAAGGTGATATTTCTCTATGTTAAGTGAAATCCGCCATTTTGTATTTGTCAAAGTATACATTAATACATTTTACCTTGCTTGAAACTACTGGATTCATTCTACTAGCTGACATTGTAGAGAAAACCCATGTTTATTAAAACAAACTAACGCGGAGGTCGCGCAAGGTCGCTCATGTAAATTATTAATCATTTCCGAAAATCCACGAATAATAGGTTTCCACGAAATTAGGTTACTTGACTGTATAGAAAAATACCTTAACGTGTGCGCACTCGAAAGCTCTTAGCTTTAAACTTTGAACTGGGGCGCATGCGCTAGCACGGGCTCAAACAAAAATGGCTGTGCCCATCGGTGAATGCGAGTTTGTATAAACTGAAGCAATTATCAAATACAAGTTGGTGGACGTATGGCCGGAATATCCGTGCCTGTACGACGTACCGATTCCCCAATTTAAAAACAACAAAAGAAGAAGTAAAATTTCTTCATATTCTGAATCATTCGAAGGGTTATCGACGTCCGACATTTTGTTTAAGTCACGTGAGAATGTCACGTGATCTAGTTATTTTAGACGTCTATGACTCGACACCCCATTTACCTTAGCGTGTGCGGGGGAAACCGACGTAAGCTGCGAACTGAGCTGGGAGACACGAATGAAATTTTGCTCAGCTGGGAGCTCTCGTGTGCGCTAGCCTTAAACCCCGCGCACATGAGAGTAGTATATGTGTTTTCTGATATAGCGCATCCAGTTTGATCCGGTTTTGAGATGTCAGGTATATGTCTTTTCGGATATGACGCATTTCACTTCTGTGCATGCGCGGCTTTTTCAATGCGTCATATCCGAAAAGACACAACTGTTAAAATGTATTATAACAGACTTCCCCAAACTGTTAAAAAAATATATCATAACAGATTCCTCCAAACTGTATTATAAATTACCCCAAACCACAGACAAGAATCACTAATAATAATACAGTATAAAATAACCGCATTAAAAATGTCTTTAATTTTAAAACACGAACAAAAAAAATTCGAAGGAGACAGTTTCTTCTCTGCGCTAACATCTCTCATCACCAAAGTGGCCAATTTTGTCTCAAACAACAAATCCCTCATTTCCTCAGAAGCGCATGCTCTTGGATCTGTGGCAAAAGCAGGAGTAAATATTAGCGATGCAGTGAAAAAATCTGACGAACTTAAAGAACTGCAGCTAATAAATGAACTAAGAAACAAGAGACTAGAACGACAAGCCCTAGAAAAACAAGGAAAAGGGTTTAAAATCATTGGATAAAAATGGCAAGCAAAAATTACAGATTGGATCCAATCTTTCAATTGTATGATCCGATTCAATATTCGTTCAACAAGAAGAAAGAGGATTACGTAATCATCTCACCATGGTAGGGACAAAGACCCAAATAAACGACGGAGGAAGAGTTACCTTTGAAATTAATTCGTTGTCCAATTGGTTGCTGCTTTCCGATGCCCATTTCCGATGCGATTTCAAAATCAAAGACGCCGCTCAGAATCGAATTCCACAAACCAACACGACTTTAGAAAACAACTTCTTTCCGTCTTTATTCAGCGAAATGGTTTTGGAAGCTGGTTCAAATCCGATAGAGACCATAAAACACCCCGGCGAGTTTGACACAATGTTGAAAACGGTTCTGTATCCCAAAAACTACGAATCAGTTTCGGGATGGATTCCCGATGTCTGTGACGGAGAAGTTTTAAAAGAACCAGTCAGAACTGTAGCAAATGACGCAGACCTTGCTAGGATAAGGGTAGTTGCTAGAAACACACTGGAAAGAGTGACTCGCGGAGTAAATCACGGATTTGAAAAACGAGCGCTTCAATACAACAATGTTGTCGAGAACAACAGATGGGGTAATTACGTAAATTGGAAGTTGTATCCTTTATTTGGTCTCTTGGAACATAGAAAGGTTTCCATAGGTTTACCGTATAAAATTCATTTGCAAAGAGAAATCATCGACAACAAGATATTCTTTGGTGAAAACAACTCTGACGCAAAATTGGAAATAACGAATATCCAACTTTACATACCGGTAATCACTCCTTCCGTAGAAGTGGAAACGAGAATATTCAACTCTTTAACCAAAGACATCGAAATTGCTTTTCTTCGTCGTAACACGGTAGGTAGCATGACTTTAATGGGAGAATCCACCACGTGGCCAATTACCAACACCGCCAAACCAGCGAGATATCTAATGGTCGGTTTCAAAAACTTGCCAGACTCTCAGACAAACAACAACAACATTTTCAGAGTGGCATTGAACCATACTCAAGATCCCATCATTCGCAAAGTTCAAGTCAGATTGAACAACGATAGTTATCCCAATCAACCTTTGACAATTGATCCTTTCAAAAAATAAATTACAATGAATTGTACAGAAACTATAAAAACATGTGCGAATTGTTTGGAAATACTCCTCAGTTTGAATACACAGATTTTTCATCACTCAATCATCCAATCTTTTGTTTCGATCTGTCAGCTCATCAAGAAGATCTTTTCAAAACAGGGGTAAACATAAATATTCACATCGATAAAACACAAGGAGATGTGACCGGCTACTGTTTATTGCTGGAAGAAGCAAAACATTTGATTAAAATATCAGATAGAAGAATGATAAGAATTGAATAAAAAAACACCCTTTAAAAATGAAACCAGAAACTTTAGTTATGAAAATAATAGAAGCTATCGAAACGAATTCGCCGACTCTAATAACTTACAACGGTAAAAAAGTGCATATAACCCAAAAGATTATCGATAAATACAAACATTGCAAAGTTAGAGACGATATAGACTTGGAAATAATTGATGAGAATTTAACTAAAAAGGTGGATTTTTACCTTTCTTACCTTTAATCTTTGCTGGTTTAGCTGCAGCTGGTGCAACTGCTGGTGGAGCTGCTGGGATAGCCAAAGCTGTCAACGATAAGAAAGCTGAAGCCGCTGCAAACGCCGAAGCACTTAGACACAATTTGGCAATGGAAAGAGAAGCACGAGGAGGTTCGGGAGTAGGAGATATATTAGGGACGATTAAAGAATTCGGACAAAGATTTGGCGAAGAAACCAAGAAAACCGTTAAAGAGGGATTAAGCAAATTAATAGATAAAATCGACACTGGAGAAATGAAGTTCAAACACAAGGGCAACGCCATATTTTTTAAAAACATACGTTCGGGCGAGGGAATCTTTCTTTCAAAGTATAAAGGCAACGGGGTGATTTTTGGTACGAAAATGTAATAAATAAAAATGGGCAAGAAATTCAAACATTCGGACATATTTCCTAGTAACCCAATGCTCATGTGTATTTGCGGTAGTTCAGGTTCTGGGAAAACTCATCTCACTTTTAACATGTTGACAACACCAAACCTTTTAGATTTCGATTCTCTGTATATCTACACAACAACACCAGAGCAATCGTATTATCAATTCCTCAAAGCTTTAGAATATTTACCAAAGAAAGACGTTCAAGACATATTTCAATATTACGAAGAAAACGAAGAAGAAGAAGTGGAAATAAAAGATATCATAGAAAACTTCATTAAATCAAAGAATCCATCTTTCAATCGAACGGATATAAAAGTTTTTCTTACGAAAAATGTTAATGATATAGACTTGTCTAATATTGATAGCAATCGAAAGAACTTAATATTGTTTGACGACTGCGTAGCGCAAAGAAATCAAACAGTTCAACAAGAATTCTTCACCAAAGGAAGACATCACAACTGTCACTGCATAAACCAACCCCAATCTTTTTACGGGATGGATTCTATGTTCATTAGAAAAAATGCAAATTGTTTTTTATTATTTGAATTAAATGATAAAGATTTATCTCAAATCATTCAGTCTATAAATCACGGAATGGATAGAGATACATTTAAAAAGGTTTGTAAAGCTCAATGGAGAATCCCAGATGATCATGGATATGTATTTGTAAATACTAGAAAACCTGCGGGAGAAAGAGTTATGATCGATATATGTTAATTTTATTTTTTTAAAAATGACGGATTGGAATAATTTTTTAAAAAGAAATAGAGAATATATCAAAGCTAAGAATAAGATAAAGACCCAAGTTGAAAATAACAGATTACAACAACTCGGATTACCGGAAAATCTACAGACTCTATTTCAACCCATATTAAAAAGTCAAGAAGATATTAAAAAGAGACTCGCTATAGAACCCACGCCTCGTATAAAACCCAAACCGATTGAATATAATGGTATTATAATTAGGACATTAGATGATATAAAACGTCTTTTTTCAAACCCTGACCCAGATTTACCAAAGAGCATTTCACCAATCATTGATGAAGTGGGGTTATTGTTTAGTGGTTTTAGAATAAGATTTAGTGGAAATTCACCACAATTCAAAATCGACACAAAAGACTTTATATTTACATTAACGAGAGGGTTGATAGATTTAATGAATGGCGAGGATGTTGAAATTGCCGATTACAAGGATTTAGTAGCATACTCAAAATTTCTACATGCGATCAGAAAGTCAGGACCCGAAACAAGAAGATTGAAAGAAGTTGATTTATATATAACAAAAGTTATTGAGCAAGAGGAGGTAGATGATTATGCAGAAGATTATCCACCAATCTTACAAGAAATAGACGAATTCGATGATATGGTGGCATCTGGACAAGGTATAACGTTTTTTATCCGACAACAATAAAGAATTGCTTAATAGATTAGAAATAATATTAGCGGCCATGAAAGAAGGTCATCGATCGGACAGACAATACAACGAAGTCAATGGCATATTAAAACGGCTTTTGGAGAAAAAAATCATCACTAAAAAAGACTATATAAACGTCATTAAAAATGTCCAATATCACCTGGAATAAATCAGACATCAAATTGTCTCTGGACTACGAGTATGAACTCGATCGCAATAAACAGTACGAACTGGGATTAAAGTATTTCTCCGTTTACAATTCCATTAGAAACATCAACGAAAACAACAATCAACTAAAAATATCGACGGATAACGGAGTTACGTTCAAAACCATAAGCTTACTAGCGGGAAGCTACGAATACGTAGTCATCAACGATTACCTATCCGAATACGCAGAAAGCGTGAACGGCAAAAACAATATCGAATTCGAAGGTAATTTGAATCTGAACAAAATAAAACTGATCTTGAGAAATAACAGTCAATTCGATTTCAACGTAGAAAATTCGTTGAATGCGTTACTAGGGTTCGATAAACGAATATACGCGCAATCGACATTGGCGCCGCACAAGGCCAACATCGAGAACGACATCGACGTGATCAACATTCACTGTAATTAGATCAACGGTGGATTTTTCAACAAGCACAAACGCCAAATCATATACAGCATACCTACTTTTACGGTGCCGATCGGATACAGAATTATAGAGAAACCGTTTCAAACGACCTATTTACCAGTCAATTCTTTCATGATCAAAGATATAAATCTGGAAATCAAAGACTGTAAAAACAGGTTCATAGACTTTGGCAACGAAGAAATTGTCATTCAACTTCATTTAAAACAATCTTCATTCTCTTCTTGAATAGTAAGATAATCGAAATCATCAAATTCATAGTTTTCGTCAAAACTATACTCATCTTTGTCGTTGTAAGGATACATAATTCCTTCACTGTTTGGTGGTTTTCTTTTAACATTATTCAAATAACTTCTAAAAACTTTAGTTTGTTTATCATTTGGAATAACTACTCCATGGATGAAACTTTTTTCCCATGGTTTATTAAATTCGTTCGACACATCATGTCCGCTTGCGAACTGAACGTAATCTTCTACACTTATCTTATCATTAGAATAACCTTTAAACGTTTTCTTTTCTTTTAAGACACCATCAGAAGTCAAAAGGTTGTATTTGACTTTTGGTGCTAAATATAAACCAAATATAATTCCACCGTCACCGTAATAGTTTTTACCTTTGCAATAGTCTTTTTCGGAGACCAAACCAGCTCTGTTTAGTTTTTTCCAATTTTTGGATGAAATGTACAAACTATCGGTGTCGGTATAGTAAATTTCGGGTTTATAAAATCCATTTATGACGTGAATGAAATTGTTCATTATTTTTTTACTGTGAGATAAAACGAATGATCCCAAATGACTAGGTGTTAGTCGTGTAGATTTACTATCTTCGGTAGTAATCTCTTTTTCTTCAATTTCTGTTTCAACAATATATTGAGTATCATTAATTTTCTCATAGGTTTTAACGCGTGAATCAAAGTTGGCCTGTAAAGTTGCTTCATTCCATAAATGTCTAGTTGTGAATATATCTTTCTGAATTGATTTACCATACAAGGAATTACCTAATAATTTCATGCAATTACTACCCACGATATTACCTTCTCGTTTATATTTATTTCTTAGATCTCTCAAAATTAAAATATAATCTCTATAGGGTGGAGTTTTAAAATTTTCTTCGTAAACTATACCATCTAATATTCTAATAATTCGTCCACCAGATTTCACTATTTCTTGAATATCGACCGACGTTAATACGTCGTGACAGAAACCATTTCTGAACCTGATTTTGTTACCAGTTTCCTTTTTACCTTCTTTATTCGTGAAAGTGATTTTATCTTTAGCTGGTATCGGTTGGAAGAACATGTTTTTGGGATAGTCAAACCACACTGTTAAAATAGCTGTTCTAGGTCTGAATTTTTGTTTATTGAAGAGTTTTACAAATTCTTTTTCTTCTTCTGGTAGAAACGGTCTTCCACTTTCCGCTCTCGGATATTCACTGTCTAAATCCGACATGGCGGAAGCGTATAAACCGTTAGCATCAAATGCCATTAGTTTAGTACATTCTACTTTTTTAAGTCTCGAATGAACCTCCGTTTTGTCTTTTGTGCTTGCACTGTATTCTTTGAATAAATCAATTATGTTATTACTTTCTGTTTGTGAAATATATTCCTTTAATACGTTACAAATTTCATCCATGATCCAAATGATTTTCTATTTGCCGAAACTCTTCCTCCTTAAATAGATCGTCTGATAAAATTTCTTATAAAAGGATTAGTGTGTGAATAAACTTTTTCTACGTTTTCTTTTTCGGTATGTTTCGCAACCATTCTAGTAGTTTCAAACCATTCTTCTTTCAACATTTCTTTATCGTAATG
>NW_008709379.1:2797877-2800595 GCF_000327385.1 Lottia gigantea
CCCATTCGTGTCTCAATTCCTCCCAGTTGTCTTGCGTGTATTTAGCGATATCTACGTCGGCAATCTTTCTCAAATTCGCGGGAAGATTGGAAGAATTTCCCCATGCAGCCAAACTAGAGGATTCGTGTTGGTAGGAACACGTGAAATTAATATGTTGTAAATAATTACCCTTTATTTCTTTCTGTCTTTTCCATTTTTTCTGTAAAACTTCATCCGTGTATGGATTAGATAAAGGAAAAGATAGAATTCCTCTGGGTGTTTTTAAAGGGCAATGCGTTAGTTTTTTTGCATTTTTAAGCACGATCTAGTTGTCGAATCCACTACCGTTATGAGAAATTAATATTAATCTCTTTCTATCATATTGACCTAAATATTTCAACATTTGATCTATACAATCTGTACCTACAAATAGTTCTACTACATTCATTAGTTTATCATAAAATTCTTCTGGAACATTATCAGTAGGAAAGATATTTTTTATCGTTTCTAACTTTTTTCTTAGTTTGTCTAAATTAATTAAAGTGCAGGCATACGGAATTGCTCTTCGCGTGTCTTTTTCTGAATACGTTTCGCAATCCCAAGCGAATAACGCATCATCACTCATACTCGAAAGCACGTTTAGTTTGAGGGGTGAAACCTGTGTTACTGCGTTATCGTCTGTACACATTTTCCACACCTGTTCGTAATTGTCTTCTATTTCTTGAATTCCCAAACTTTTTTGGCTTCTTCTAATCAGACAGAAATGCGAGTTGTGTAAGTAAAAAACCCAATCTAATTCATCGTGAACGTCTCTGGGATGAAAATGTCTGTTTTTGGGATTATAAATTTGAAACAAAGTGTTAAATTTCTTGTTGAATTCCTTCATTCTAGCACAAGTCATCACTCCTTTTCTATTTGCTTTTGAAAACCCGTTGATGTATTCTTGAAATTCTCTCGTGTAGTCTTCGTTTAAAACAGGATTAACGCACTTTACAAAGCAGTGACCATCTGTAGGTATGTAACAATTTTCGCCTTCGTATTCATTTATCTTTTTAAGTAGATCAGTTCCTCCTCTGCCAACTCTCGATCTTTTTATTTCTTGGAAATTGTCTTTCATTAAAATTATTTTTCCTGTAAAATACCAATCGGAAGCATCGGATTTTTTGTCCATATTTGAAAAGATATTGTGAAAAGTTTTGGCATTGAAACCGAGGAGTGACATGTATTGTCTGTGATTCCCTTCCTCGACTATCTCTCCATCTATTTTAATTTTTCCTTTGAATGTTTTAAATTTATCAGAGATAGCCTTGATAACATCGGAAAATAGGGCGTTTTCTATCAATGTTTCATCGTCTGCAAGTTCGATTTTATTCATATTTTTTTAAGTATATATTTTTTGATTATTTTGATCGCTGATATTTCTGTATGGAATTTGTACAAAATTTCATTGAATTCTTGTAATTCTTCAACTGTTATGTTCTTGTCTTCTCTCGATCTTTCGAAAAAGATGTACAATTGATTAAGATACATATTCAAGATACCCGTTTTCTTTTTATAATGAGTTTTCTTTTTGCTCGTGAAACCTAAAGTGATGAGACCGCAAGAGGTCGTTTGAACGGCTGTTAATGCAGCCAATACGGTTGGGACGATGACCGGAAGCATTAATCCACCAGTCACGACCGTTGCCACCGTTACTCCTACCGTTAGAACTGTGCTCGCTGTTTTGAAAAAAGAATCGATTCTACTACATGTTTTCCTGCATGTATTGCACTGTCTTAACTTTATTTTCAACTCTTCTTGTTTGTCTATCATGTATTGTTGTCTGCTTTCGAGTTCCATTTTTTAAGTCGTTAAATTAAGTGAATTTCCGATAAATGGAACCACGGAATATCGTATAGAGCGCGCTTGTTTGGCCTAGAATTATTATATTTGCGGGTATTAAAAGTAAAAACATTTACGCGTACTAACGACATTTTTTTTTCGTATGGTCCTCTTTAAGATGATAGGAATATTTTATTTTTTCTTTTTCGATGTTTATCTTGGCTCTAGAAATAAAACCACCACCTTCAAGGATGGAGTCGGAACCTTCGGCAAACGATAAATGCACTATAAACTCTCTTTCTTGTTGACTTTTATGAACATCGATCGAGGTGTATTTTTAACCTAAAACAAAATACAGTTTTACGTATTCAAAGTCTGTTGTTCGTAAAAATTCGTGACTGGTCGATTCTATTTTTCCGTGTACGTGTAAGCGTCGTGGAATTTTGACAATGTTGCTTGATGGTGGATTTTCCGTCTCCAATATCATATCTAAATCTTTGATTCCAATGATATCCTTATCATTTTCTACTTCCATTTTAAAGGCGTCTACATATTTACCATTTTTCGTTTCAATTTCCTGATCCCTTTTATCAATCAAACGTATATTCTCTTCCAAATTACCATCATTGAATAATGAAATATGTTTGACGGCATTACCAGTTTGTTTGAAGACTACTTTATTGACTTTAACCTTCATGGGAAACTCTATTTGAATCAGACAATTACCTCGAAAAGAAAACTCTTGCGTTTCGCCGATATCGAATACGTTTTTAGGTTCTCCGTATGCGAGTGTACCTACTTTTATTTCTGCTTTGAATCCGTATTTGTTTGATTTATAAATTTGGTCTTTTTCATCGAAGACAGTGTCACTTTCTAATGGAAGATTGAAATAATACGACTTGTCCGTGACAATAGCTT
>NW_008709379.1:2800645-2935264 GCF_000327385.1 Lottia gigantea
TAAATTTGCAACTGACTTGTTTTATCCACTTGAATAAGACGTTTCAAACTCGTTAACTCTTGTTGTAGTTTGGGTTCGTCCACAAGATTTTTAATATTTCGTCTGAGGTATCTTTTCACGTCATTTATTCTATTTTCAACATGGTCCTTATCTATTTGAATTGCGTTTATTTGATCCAGTAAATATTTCTTGTTCACGGCATCGTTATCGTTTCCTGGAAACTTTAAATTAGTTATTTTGAAATTGTTCATATCGATATCCCCTTGTAAGGTGTCTCCGATTTGATCCACGAAAAAAGGTTTCGCTTTGTTTATAAACGTCGTCATGGGATTTTTAGATTCTAGAGGTAAAGACCCTAATCCAAACTTGTTTGCCATTTTTATTGAGTTAAATTTATTATAATTTCTTCAAACTTTTCTCCCAAACTCAACCGATATAAAACCCAAAGCGACAGCTGTCCACACAGCTTTTTTCCTGGCATTTGAATTTGAAACGTAGAACATTTGATTGGCTTGCTAGTCAATTTCGTTATCTCTTCTGTCGGTTCTAGACCGAAAGAATCAAAGAAATAAAAGTTATTCGAAGAATCTTTGTGTAAAGCAGAGTGATGAACTCCTTTTTGATCCGACGTATGAATGTTTGTGATGGCGTAAAATTTACCTTTCTTGTATTTCAGTTCATCAATTTCATCTCGCATGCAATAATAAAACGGCGAGACGTTCAATTCCTTGGCCCATTTCACAAGTTGAAAGTTTGTGGTCGTGTCTTTTCCGTATTTATCGAGAAATGCATTCATTTTTTAAGTTGATTTTTTTAGGTGTTTTTCGAAGTATGCAGTAAGTATTGCTGAAGACCCAATTGACGAAATATATACGTAGTTTGTGTTTGAAAAAAATTGTATAACATTCTGATAAAACACATTCAATAATATTTTGAAGATAAATTTACATTTAAATTTAAAAAATCTTAATTTAAGAGAGCGTAAATGCTTGTCGACATCTAAATTTCTTAACCTTTCATCTAAATCTTCATTTTCGTGATTTATTTTTAAAAGTCATTTTTTTTAGTTCATTTTGATAAAACCTTCCTATGATTTGTTCTTTGTCTTGATCGATCAATTCATACGTGGGAGGTGATGTGTTGTTTACTTTATCAACGATGAATATCTCGTTAGTCCAATAGCCGACGTAACCTTTCTGAAACAATGACTTATATTTAAAAATACGAACTCGATCTCCAACTTTGAATTTGGGTTTAATATTCAAATTGCTAATCTCGTTTTCAAAGTTGTTTCGAGTGTTGACGGACTTTATGATATTCGGGTTACTAGAGGCTTGCGTTGGCGTTACACCTATAGACGAATGTATTTTGTTATTGTATTCGTCGACAACAACTGGTAATATTTTAAGCCATTTTTGAGATTTCAATTCCGTGAATTTCTTGAATAATTTGCTTTTAAGAGTCCTGTTGAATCTTTCTATCACTACGGCTTTACCTTCGTTATGCGTGCTGTAAATTTCAAACCCCAGAGATTTCACATTTCTGTTGTAGAATTCGCTTCCTTTATCAACCCACAACTTTAGGGGTCGTCTGTTGGATTGTTTCATTATGGTTTCGAAAGACCCAAGCGTATCTCGTGTATATGTCGATCACCGTTAAACAATACTTGTACCCTCTCTCGACTGGCATGTTGATTAAATCGGCTGACCAAATTTCATCTTTATCAAAAATTTGACTTTGAGGTAATGTTTGTTTTTTCGAAATTCTTTGTGAATCTCGTCTGATATGCCCATACCCAATTTCAATTTTGCCTTCAAGAGTTTTATGATAAGAGCCCTCTGTAATTTGTCTTTGAAAGTGGGATTGGGAATATTTTCGAGTTGGTCTATCATTTGTTTGTCTGCTTGGTGTCTGAATGTTATGTCTTTGTTTCTGTACAGTATGTCGTGTTTGAGCGCTGCTGCGTCAACTCTATTAACGGGTTCTTCCCCTGGTTTGGGATTATCATTTTCGTCTAAACGCAGATCTAACCTAGTGCCTGGCCCTGTATAATTGTGCCCTGGGAGATGTTTTTCTCCGGGATATTTTGCCCATGGGAATCCAGGAAGAGAACCCAATGACTTTTGAATGTCTCTCGCACCGAAATGCGTTTTAGGAGGATGGACATTTATTAAAGACATATTTGTTCAATAAACACCATATATTTTTAATACGAAAGATTTAATACAAGGAGGAAATTTGTTGTTTGATACAAAATTGGCCACTTTGGGGATGAGAGATGTTAGCGCAGAGAAGAAACCGTCTCCTTCGAATTTTGTTTGTTTTAGTTTTAAAATTAAAGACATTTTTTTTTTTTTTAAATGCGGTTATTTTATACTGTATTATTATTAGTGATTCTTGTCTGTGGTTTGGGGTAATTTATAATACAGTTTGGAGGAATCTGTTATGATTTTTTTTTTAACAGTTTGGGGAAGTCTGTTATAATACATTTTAACAGTTGTGTCTTTTCGGATATGACGCAATGAAAAAGCCGCGCATGCACAGAAGTGAAATGCGTCATATCCGAAAAGACATATACCTGACATCTCAAAACCGGATCAAACTGGATGCGCTATATCAGAAAACACATATACTACTCACGAGAGCTACGAGCTGAGCTGAGAGGCACGAATGAAATTTTGCTCAGCTGGGAGCTCTCGGGTGCGCTAGACTCTGCGCACACGAGAGCTACGAGCTAAGCTGAGAGGCACGAATGAAATTTTGCTCAGCTGGGAGCTCCCGTGTGCGCTAGCCTTTAGGAGATAACAAACAAATTCACTTTTGTGTCAGTTGTGTCAGAATTTGGCAAGAATTGTGCTTGATTTTGTTATAATGAGACTTTTATGTCCACTAAAATATTCTACATACAAAAGTCATACCGACATCCAGTGTGTTATCTAACAAGCCGATGTATTTCATTTTTTAACAAATTATAAGAGCAATGGGTAGAGTGAATTAACAGGATAACTGAAACAATAGCATATGAAATTAAGGTCAGGCGTTTCCTTTACAAACAGACTTTAACTTCGCGCCTTTCGACATAAAATAAAAAATTTAAATATTCCAGTTAGTGCAAGTTTGACAAACTCCGACTTTTGTCATTCAGACCACGGAAAAGACCACTGTACCAAAAACTGTTCTTTGTAGCATTGAACAGCCATGTTAGATTTTTTGGTTCGCGGCTGGATCATTTCATTAAAAGAAGTCAAGCGTGTCTGTGAATCTCTGTGTCTTTTCCATAGTTCTACGTCGAGATGAATGTAATTAATTTGCAAAGCCATCGCAACAATTCAGTAAGCTTTGGCTAGCCAGTTAACCGAATCAATGGTGGCTCACTGTCATTTTATCACAATCTGCTTGCTGGTTACATTCAATCGGCTCACATGTAACTTTCGGTAATAGAGTGTAGTTGTAGCTTATAATAGTCACCGGTTAACAATTTACATATTAAACATATTCCTTTAGAAATGGTTTACAGGTGGCCATGGTGGATAAACATTCCCCAAAGTAGGACATCAACGCGAGGCATAC
Source organism: Lottia gigantea (assembly GCF_000327385.1). NCBI lineage: Eukaryota > Metazoa > Mollusca > Gastropoda > Lottiidae > Lottia > Lottia gigantea. The sequence continues at coordinate 2,804,216 of NW_008709379.1, forward strand.
TATCGGATCAACTGTGTCAGAACGCCTTGATTGTTGTTTGCTGATTCCCAACACCAGTCCTGAATATTTATAAAAAGTAAAAATCGATTAACATCAAAAGAGTGACAAATCTAATGTACGGTTCTCTATGAGAGCACGGTGGCAAACATAGCGATCTTAGATTCCTATAACGCGAGGCTCATGTTGTCTGGGGATTCAATGCATAAAATCAGATCCAACACAGTCAACATCAACCAAGCTACAAAATAATGCAAAGTGGATCTATTTGTCGACCACAGTATCTACTATTCTCGATATATCCGGTCCATTGTGATGGATCCACCAAATGTTTTAACCAGTCAGATGACCCTAGTTCATCTTTAGGAAAGCCTTCCAACTGCATGTAAAAAACAATTCTGTTACCTTGCTACACATGCTAATTATTGACGCCTTTCTGAAATAGGTAAATTTCATAAATTGGGTGATTAACGAAAGCAATTTTTTGAAGGCTTTATCAACCAAAAAGAACAAGAAAAAAACACGAATACTAAAGTCTAATTTTGGATAAAAAAAAATTCAGGACATAATTCAAGTTTATGCCAAATGGTGGTTGTATGAGCGGGAAAAACGACTCAACTATTATTATGTAAGAAAGGACACATGGTAACTATTTAATACCAAATAAACTCTGAGTTAAGAAGCCAAGACGCCACTAGTCCTCTGCACCTTCTAACCGGCTGATGGCTTTCAGTAACGGCGGATAATTTCAGGACAACCAACACCAACTCTGCTCAGATAGAACTTTGGTGATTTTTAGACATTGCTTCAGAATAATTTTACGAAATGTACTTTTAAATTCTTAGACACAAGTTCGAGTTTTGCAGGCGCCAGCGTTCCTCTTCGTTCGATTGTGGTAGATAGAGTTCGGTGATTTATCTGATTTGAAACAATGGCTTCTATAATTGAACTACTTGTTGTAATATGTATGATGGTTGGTCTGTCGCACCAGAAGAAGGTAAGTTAGTACTTGATTCTAAAATTCAGATGGATTACCAATATTTTATTGTAAATGTACACATGTATGTGTTTTGCAAATTGAAATATTTTGATAATATTTCAAAACAAGATAGGAGTGACTTAAACTCACTTGTTGAATTTGCGAAATATGTGTCTGAAATTGGAAAACTATCTCCTTAAATTTATAAAATGCCACATGAAATTAAAAGTAACAATCCTGTGTTAAATCAATTTAATCAAAGTTGACAAACGTCTGCTCTGATGACAAAAAAGTGTCGGAAAACCACAAAAATCTGTTCTGATACTAATCAGCGTGTCTGAAATAGGCCAAAAACTCAATTGAAAGATCCAAGAGAATCTATAATTGGATAAAAGGGTGATCTGAAATGAATCAACTTGTAAAGTAACGTGCAAAGCTGTGCAAAACTGCTTCCGAAAGTCTACAGAAGTTTAAGTTCAAGAGACGTAAATTCGTTAAGAAAAAAATCAAAATTTTAGCCTTAATAGGAAATGAGAGTTCGATAATCATAAGTTTGATCAAATGTTGTTCATCAATGTATCAAAAAATGTTGATACAGGTTCTGTCAAAATTGTGTTTTTGCTATCTGTTTTTACAATCATACTTTTCTGACACAATTTGGTTAGTGGCAATGTTTATTCTTATTAGGTAAAATAAGCATTGGTTTTAGTAAATACATGACTTTTATACTGACGCGTGTCTACAGTTTCTAGACCAAACTCGCCAGAATAACAAACTTCTGTTCAGGAAACTGAATTTTAGTGTATAATAATAAAGTTTAATTTTATGGGATTATATGGGAATTTCCTTATAACATAGAATATCTAGTGGTCGGATTCCAGATGACACCAGATTGTTACATAAACCTTTATTTTGTTTTATACTATAACTACTAAATCTAGAAATAAAGGTATAGATAGGTATTTAGTAATGATACACTCTATTGTCTTAGAAACGTTTATCAATGTCGTCCCAAAAGGCTAAAAGTTGATCATTTTGACAAATGATGTCTAAGAGTATCTCACATAAATTTATCTTTATTGGAACAGAGGATTTGATTGGTTGAATATTAAATGATCCAAAACACGATATGGATAACAATTTCGTCAGATCATGGATGGCAAGTGGAGTCACAAACAAAGAAACCCAATAAGAAACGAAACGAAACATCCAGATTTGCATCAGTTGCATATGTTTGCATATAAGAATAGTGGACATAAGTTTCGAATGCAACTCCCATGCCGCTTAGTTATGAGGTGCGTCCGGCAAACTGGCAATCGTTTTGGTGTGAGGACCTCTTTACGATGGTTTGACTACACTATGTACCTATGTAAATTGCCTTGATTAATGTTTTGCAGACAACAGTAATAGAGAACCTGTATATTAATACTGATATCAGATATAGATTTGCTACCACCACTGTATCTAGTACCATATCAAATCCTACGTATGTCACCCGAGAAATAGACATGGATGTAATCCTGCCAGAAAATGCATTTATTTCATCTTTTGTCATGTAAGTATGTACATAAATCAGGGTATATATTTTATTAATATATATATAATATTATATATTCATTATCGTCAATGGCGTATCTGGACGTCCAACGAAAACTAACCTTACATGTGAAATCAACAAGTTTCTTCTGCCTTTCAATTTATTTCTTTTGCCCGAAATCAGCTTATGTGGACATACATCGTAAAGATGAGTGAGACCTTAAAGTTTCCAGTCAATAATGAGTTTAATGTTGGGTTATTTCAGGGATATTGAAGGCAAAGAATACCAGGGTCACGTGGAAGAAAAGTCAACAGCCAAGCGAAAATATCTGAAAGCTAAGAAAGAGGGAGAAAGCGCAGGTCATTTAGCTGCCAGGTTAGTAGTTCCTTAAAATTCAGAAATTGAGTCAATTGAAGATTTAATAAAAGTCAACTCTTGTCGTGAAGACGAATTGTCAATGGACTCGACCCTGAGAGTGACAGAATCTGTGAGAAACTGTATTTCAAAGACTGCTAGCAGCTAAGAGATCTGATCAATCGTTCAAAAACGACATCGTGTTCTTTTCTTTTCATTAGAATTCCAGCACCATAAATATTATTGTGCCCTGTTTTTTTCAGACCTCGAGATACCAACAGATTTATTGTACAAGTTAATATCAAGGCACACAAGAAAGTGGCATTCAATTTGACCTATCAAGAAGTGTTACGACGAAAGAAGGGATATTATGACCATACAGTTTACATTAACCCTGGAGAGCCCGTCGATGATTTAAGGGTTAACGTCAACCTCGTAGAATCTCGTTATATAACGTTCCTGAGAGTTCCACCAATCAGAGATGATCTACTATCGAGCATGGATATGTCAAGTATGTATCTAAAAGAGCTGTTCGACTTTGCATTTTAAAGACAATCAATGCTAGATTGTGGTTGAAATAGTCTAGAGGAACCGGTACCAAATTCTTTGAAAAGTTTGCCCTTTCCTCCGAAAAAAATCTGTACTGAGATGCCGGTTTATCAAATTTTTGTAACGTAAAAAACACGTCCTGTCCCAAGTTTGAACAACCCAAACAAAGGAAAGGAAATTCAGAACCTTCCGGTATAAAAGTGGCAGTGTTTTGTCAAAAGCTTGTAATTGTCACCAGATGTAAAAGAAACAAACACCATTTTTTCATCACAAAATTCAACTTTGAAATATGATGATGTATATGCACCCAGTATAGCAGGACAAACATTTATCAGGTCCTTGGGGTGTTAAAGCCTTTTAGATGTAATAATACATCTTGAATCAGCTGAAGAACTCAAAATCTTTTTTCTGATTCTTTAGGAACAAGAGTACCACTTTGTTCATACTTTTCTGAATTGTTTACGTCTGCATGTTTTAGGAGGCAGTCATTGATGTGTGCTTTGCCACATCTCGAGGTTTCAATCCTGTCATCGATTGTAACTTCGGATCTTTCAACCTAGTGCATCCGGTAGGAGGGGCCGGACAAACAAACTTGTGCATGTGACAGATAGCAATAGATGGAATAAAAAATATAATTAATGAATGTATGCCACTATCATCATGCATAGCGACATCTCTTTACAGTTCTAAATGTATAAAGTAAAACCTTTTGTTTCAGGAGATAATCCATTGGTGAATATTTACAGACCAAACAATGTGACCGCCCATATTAGTTTCCATCCTACTACTCAGGAACAGATGAACTCTAACCCGTGGGGTATATCAGGAATGTTCAGTGTTCTCTATGACATTGAACGTGATTTTGACGCTGGTGATGTTTTGGTAGGTACATTGCTCACAGAGAATTAGTCTCTTGGCCACAGTTCAGAGTAGTTTAGTCACAGATGTTGGTCAGCAGTGGCAAGTCCCCCCATCCCTCGGACGTAAACCTGGCTCAGACACTGTTGGTCAGAAGGTAAATTGGGTAAACTATGTCCAATTATTGAGACCAATGTATATTAAAATGTCCTTGTGGCTACTGTCAACCATTTTCATGTGATACTATGTGTACCGGACACACGTTATAGTTTCTATTTGCGCTATTCAAATTTTTACTTGACTAAGAGCCTCTGTCGAAAACCATTCTGCTTGAATATAATATATTATCACACTACCAGCCCTCAACCAACAATATACTTCCCAAAGACACAATTGTTTCCTATGGACACGACTTTTCAATGTAATTTTGCCTTGCAGATTATTGATGGATATTTTGTTCATTTTTTCGCACCCAAATTAACCTACCCATTGCCAAAAGATATTTTGTTTATATTGGATACCAGTGTTTCCATGGATTTTGGTAAACTAGATCAGCTGAAATCTGCTATGAGAGTTATTCTAAACCAACTTCGACCTGGCGATAGGTAAGCTATGGAATAACAGTCTATTTTAACCCAAACATTTTATCAAAATAATATACCTTGTTTGGTTCATTATCTGAAAAGCACAATAATTCCTGAAAATGACCCGGTTATAAGTCGTTTACCATGTCATTATATGAAGGGCGAGAGTGTTTATTATTTAAACCATAATGTTAAGAATGTTAAGCTATTGTTCTAATGTAAACTATAATATCTAACATATTATGTTATTAACTGAAACATGTGCAGATCCAGATTTAGCATTGTAATAGGCACTCTTGTTTTAGAACAATAACATGCATATTAAAGGGACAAGTTTGCCATCCGTTTCACCAATCATACTTTAGTCTCAGAAACGATATGTTTTTTACCTAAGCTAATCACCACTAGTGTTGACAGCTCACCATCGAAATTGGGACCTTCAAATCCATGTGTGTCCAGAATTATCCGCGTTCTCTAGTCAAAATGACGACTCGTCTGTTTTGGAACTCTGCGATATTTAGACAAGACATAGAAATAGACAGTGAAATTCCCAGTTTGAGGTATTTTTGAAGGTTTTTTGCGATTTTCGTACATAGCTAGAATTTCTGAAGATTATTTGAATGTATTAAGACTAAAATCAACCCCTCAAAATTGACTAACCTGTCCCTAAATGCAGAAGCGGAGCACAATTTACGGATAAAAATTATAAAAAATAAGTGTTCACTATACGCCGATTCCATGTCCTTGACAAATTGTTCTAGAAAGGGGAGCGACACTGTTAATCGGGTCAACATGACATTCTATAAGGAATGTCTATTAACTGTAGACTAATGGTATTACAATTTTTGATAGTTAACAGCCCAGGTTTAGGTTAGTTACTAACGCAATATGTTAATTTGACCTAATTTATTTTCAAATTTAGTAACGGTTTCCTCTGTATAATGGTACGACTAAAACAAATTCGTAAGAGTTATTACCATCATGGTTGAAACTTTATAATTTGCTTCGTATAAAAGCTTCTAAAATAGAACTCCTGAAACTCTATATCATTCTATTATTTTCGTTTTGATAGTATTTCTGTTAAAGGGACAGTTATGCCATGATTGGGAGTTGACTTGAGTTTTGAATATACATGTATGTAAATACACTTCCTTCAAAAATATCTCAAACTTTTCCTATTTTTATATATGTCTTTTCTATATATGGCATTGTCTCAAGAAAAGACGACTCATCTTTTTAACTTTCAAACGCAGATAATTCTGAACAGATATGGATTTGAAGACTCACATTTCGACGGTGAGAGGTGGATATTATTACTGATTGGCTAAGTTAAAAAGGCATGAGTGGTACAGCTGTCACTTTAAATGGTTCTGATCTCAAAATATCCAAGGCTTGATCTGGGGTATTGAAATTTCCAGTTTCTTTACGTATTGTTAGATTTAATATCCTGGATTTTAACACCTACTCTGACTTTTGGAACAATGAAGATATGGTTCCTGTAAATGACGTCACATTACTGAAGGCAATGGAGCAGATAGATAATTTACAGACACAAGGAGGTAAATGGCCATTTCAGGCGGAACATAATTGAACTTTGAATTTACTAAAACAAGTTGGTCAGCAGACGACAAACTATCAGCCAGTTATAATATGAAATTTAAATTGTTTTCTTCGCGACTTACAATTTGAAATATTATTCTATCTGAATGATAATCATTAAATGATTCAATCGAGCATCATATTTTTTGTCACTCTCTGTCCAATTCCAAACAGTCCCCATTAATTTTGTTAATTAAATTATACCTTTCAGCAACCGATATAAACGAGGCTATGGTAAAGGGGGTTAATTTTCTTTATGATCATGCTAGTGAACACAACAGATCAGTCGTCATCTTTTTAACTGATGGGAGATCAACTGTTGGTGAGACTCTGGACTCCGAAATCTTGAAAAACATCCGTGACGAAAATCGTTATCATATCCCTATTTACACACTTGCTTTCGGAGCTTATGCCGATTGGCCTCTCATGAAGAAGATTGCCGTCCAAAACGAAGGATTCGCACGACGTATTTATGAGGAAGCAGATTCGGCTCTTCAAATTCAAGGTTTCTACGATGAAGTGTCAACATCCATGGTAACAGATTTAGATTTTGACTATTTGGACGAAAGCGTTGATCGAGACACAATTACCAGTCGAAAATTCAGTAACTACTTTAACGGCTCTGAGCTCTTGGTGGCTGGAAGAATTGCTAATGGATCATGGGAAATACCAATCAATGTCCACGGAAACACCTCACTGGGCGAAATGGAGCTAACCCTTGCTGCCCGAGAAGAGCGAGAAGAGGCTAGGGAGGAATTTAAAGGAATCACAGAGAAGATGTGGGCTTATCTTGCTATTCAAGATATTCTAAGAAAGCGAGACGGTGCAATAGATGAAGACGAGCGAGAGGACTTGAAACAGCAGGCTATTGATCTTTCCCTTAAGGTACTGAAGTTTCCTTTCTCCTCAGAAAAAGCATTGGCGTCAATGATGCGAGGTTTCCACCTTAAGAGACTAATTAAATCGTTACAGAAGCCCATAATTAACATTATGATGCCGTCACCTCCACTGGTTTCAATTGTTCCTTTATTATCTGATCTATGTTGAATCGTACGTTGGATTTCAGTCTGACTAATCCTTAATCCTTATAATCATACATTTTCAGTATAACTTAGTAACACCAGTAACATCTATGGTAGTTACTAAACCAGGAGATACTGATCAGAGTGACCAAAGTGATCTGATTAGTACACATGAAGGCGAAGGTAAGTAGAGTTGCCTTCCGTGCAGGCAATCCATTATGGCGGCACATTGCGTATAGAGAAACTCATATTTCAGGAACACAGGGGTCGATTCTCTTAAATGTGTGGTTGCGATACTTCAGCCAGGAATGGGAAGACCTAATTTGAAAATTTCCTTGTAACCCAAAGCCGAATTGGTAGCGTTAAGAATTTAGACTATTTATACACTGCTTTCATATTGTAGCACCATCTATTCCAGTCTCTGGTGGTTATTTTGACAGTTGTCCGCTGGAGTAAAAACATGTAGGCCCTGTTTAATGTTGATTTTAAACACCTCCGAAAATGCGTTTTTTCGAACATAACATTAAATTACCTTTACTATAACTGTAAATTAGTGTTGGGCATCACATAACTTTCGTTTTGTTAGTATCACGTGACTCTGTGACCTTTGAGCTTTTGGCTGCGCACACAGTTTAAATGACTGCAAGAATGCAAGATCAGTTTGTTGAAAAAAATGATAGAACCGGAGATACATAATTTATTACATAAATTGAAAGAAAATGATGGTAAGACTGGAATGCAAAAATATTCTTCTTTCCCTGTGTTTTGCAGACTGAAAGTATCTAACTAGGTTTTAAAAACACACACTGAAATTAACAGGGCCTATTTTGTCTTGTCTCGACAGGAGCCGGCATCGATCAGAGGCTGGTAGAGAGTACAGATGTTTCGGTCTTATTTTTAGCATAGACCTAAGCAAAAGTAATTTTCTGCAGTGTGTGGAAGACGATGCTTAGTAAATTTGCCCCATAACGTGTTGATATATATTTTGACGATATACCGATTTTCACCTATGTTCATATTAATCTACAGGATTCAACATAGGACAGTTTGGTGGCTGGAGAAACCGTGGAAGAGGTAAGCATATAGATGAAATAAACCCATAGCGTGTTACCAACACGTGTTATCGATATAATGGCCTTGGTGGAAGAACTTTTTATCACAAGGGGTTTTATGTCAGAAACTGACGCATAGGTGCAAATGAGCCGAACTTGCCAATTTTTCAACCATAAATACTTATTCAAATAAACCAACTACATTTCTTTACTTATCAGTTGGTGGAGATCCCCATTTTATGGTGGATATAGTTGGTATGGAGGTTCCTGTTTGTTACGATGTGAAAGGGAGAAACAATGATGTCTTCCAGTTAATTCAGGATCCAGATCTAGGTTGGTAGTTTCTGTTGGAAAATCCACCATCAGAGGCATAACTTAAGAAGCCTCGTTATATTTTAAGATTTCATATAATGTCAACAAATAATAAGACAAAAATGGCATCAATTCGATTTGGAAAAGTCGTGGACTAGACGCAAGAGCAAATAATATATGTGTGCTAAAATGCCCAAAAAAACGAGATTATTATCAGTAAAATACCAATTTCCACGCAATATAACGGCATATTGATTTGATTTTCCAATTTAAACCAAGGGTCGAGGTCACAATATATCCTACATCATTTACATTTTGCATATTATTTAAGTACGCAGTGTTATTAATCACCCTATTACTACTATTTGATATTATACATAATATATCTCCAGATTTGCGAATTAACATCAAGATGAAACTAGGAAAGAAGAAAGACAGAAATGGTCATCAAAGAAAGTTTATTAAAGCTGTAGCTGTATTGTATAAGGAATTAACGGTAGTAGTTAAACTCGATACCGTGGTAATTAACGGTAAAGATTTCAAATGGGAACAATACAAGATCTTACATCGTTCAGGGGCTACCATTAGAGTAAGTTATTTTCAAAATAATACGGACAGAATTGAGTTGTATCGGATATTAAAACAGACCCTGGCATCATATCCGAACGAATTTTTAATTCAAGCAAGTCTTTCCTTGTTCTGCAATTACATTTAAAATATCGGGTATTTCGGTATGGTATAGGTAGATATGGAAAGTCTATATCATACTGAGTAACACCGCTGGTATTACTGAAGGCTTACTTTTATTGAAAATCTGATGGGATTCTGCGACTTGATGTATCAACTTGTTTTGAATTTCGCAAATGCTATATGTTATCATAGCGGTAAATGATTTTAAGATTTGAATGAAGCAGTTATTAGGAGGGCCCCCTACATGGCGTCAGTTCTCTATAATTTTGAAAAATTCGGATTTTCTTTGGATTTTTTTTTTTGCATTCTTTTCTGAATGAATGGCTTTGAATATCTTTTATCATTAACTTAGTACATTACTGACTTTGTGATTCTGAACAGATCGAGGAAGATGAAGCGGTGCTGATCATCACGCTAGAGAATGGTCTACCAATTATTATAGACAGACACCAACACTGGTCTCATGATGACGCTACTGGCGATGACTTTATTAATGTTGATATCCAGAAAGAGAATAAGCTTTCTCATAAAGCTACTGGTGTTTTAGGTATGTAGCGGATACAATAGAATTGTACAATAGATTAATTGTGCAGCAGGAAATAGTGCCGAGCAAGAAACTTCTCCCATTATATGGAATACAGACTCAGACCTAAGTTCAAATATTATCTGTTATTTTTTCAATTATTTGTTTTATTTAAAAGCAGCCTGCTTTTATACCTTTTGATCCTTGTGACACATATGATCTCTTTCAGGCATGTTCATCCATAAACATGTAACAGCAAAAGAGTACAGATTAAACGGACGACATACAGCAATTATCCGAATGATGATCAATGGCAGGCTTCAGGGCGATTCTGCAATTTTAGCCAAACGTCACGACCCTCTGGTGAACGCAACAGTGCCGTGTTGGTCCTTGCCAGAGCACGGGAAGATCCAAAAACATATACAATCCTTCCAGAAGAAGCATTTTCTGGATAAGTAATCTATTTGCTTTGATTAAAAATCAGAAGAATATGCATTTATTTGATGTAAATAATAAACTAAAATTCCTCTATAATACATAAATTGAAGAGGTCATTAGAAAGGGAGATAATCGAAGGCAAAAGGCGGAACGGAAACGTTTTTTATTGAATAGTATAATAGGGAGATTTGATAGAGCACGTTCAGCAGAAAGGGATGACAATAAGTATATCAAGTCAAAGGGAGGTAATTTTTAATAGAAATTAATCATGTAAGGTTTCTATTTTGAAAAGTCCATAACTTCTTCGACCTTTCTACATTATGGCTAGATCAAAAGCATGGATCAAACAAGTCCGGGTTTTAAAATGTTAAATTTTTTACAATGCGAAAACGATGGACGAGGGTTATAGATTTTAAAGGATTCACGAGGTTGGATCTAGAGCATCCAAGTAAGCCTGCTCTATAATAAATCTTATGCGCATGTATTTAAAGATGGATTTCCTCATTTTTTAGTGTCAAATTAAGCAAAGTATTTGATTAATTGGTGTTTCTAATGAATTATCATGTTCTCTTAATCATATCATTATGTTCTTATTGCATATGATTAAGAGTTTTTTTTATGTCCATGTATGTACTATCTGGATAAACAATCTTTGCAACCTTTCTTGATTGGTCACTCATTGTAATTCTGCTGGTAATTCTCTTCTAATTTAGCTAATGAATTTGTGAAACAAACTGGTATTTTTCTAAGTCATTAGAACACCTCAACTTTCTATTCATATAAGTATTAGAATTTCTATTTTCATAAATGAAAACAAGGGAACCCATCTTTAACACATCGCAGAATTAAGAGAATATTAGTGAGATTATGTAAATGGTGTTAGAGCCACGTATTATTCGGAAGAGTATATCAGGAAATATTATATAAATAAATAATATAAATTAATAATAGTTTTATTTATCAAATATTAGAAACCAATTTCAGCAGTAACAATGACGTCACAACGCAGAAAGAATTAAACTAAGGAATATAGCAACAAGGGGGAATAATCCATTTTTCCACCTATTATCTTTCCAGCAAAATTTTATGATTTGTTTAGTATAAGATTTTGATTGAGATATTCATGGCAAGCCTTTATTACCGTCGGAAAAGGGTTAGATATCGAAACTGACCCAAAAATCCTTAAGATAAGAAAAAGATGATACGCATCTTAAGTTGATATGTTTTACATACACAGGACACAGATTTCATTATATCGACACAGAGTTTATTGAAAGCATCGTTTGACTGTCAAAATATTGTGCTTCTTTCAAATGTCAATCAATTATTTCAATAGCAAAAACTCGTTAACGGCTATTAAGATGCCAAATTAATCAGATATTATAATTACAAAAGTTGGTTACACAGTGACACGAATGTTGATATAACAAATTTTAGAAACCAGGCATGTTATTTCTTTAACGGAAAATGATAACAATAATTTAAATATTCTAAAATCACAATGCTTGGATATAAATAAAACAATAAGTACACAGTTTAAATCCTGAATTATAATTTGAGCTATACACATCACATTCATACAGGTTAAAGTCACTTTATGCTATATTCTTTCTACACATCAAATTTAACATTGAGCTGTATATATTATATCCATTTGTTTGTATCTATTTCAAAGTTAGAAGCATACATTCTATATCGTATCTATACATATAAGAAATATAAAATAAAAATGTGCACTATTCTACATTTTATAAACATGTACACTTGTTATATTATAAAATACGCAAGAAATGTACTCATTGTACATCTATTTGCATGTACATGTACACTTAAAATGATAAATATGCATGTACACTTAATATTATAAATATGTACAAAATACTATATAGTACACAGATAATATCAACATCTTTGAACTACATGTAACCTTAAAGTTCCATATATCATCACCCATCTTCACTGGTGCCTATAGCTGTTAGTAATATACGTCAGATATCAGTACATAACTATAACATTATAAACACAGAATTATTCGGCAAATACATCCAATTTTTGGCACATTTAAATATTGTGTAAGCTAAGTATATACCGTTTGTACATAAACATTTTATTTGTACATATAATGTAAAGTATGCATACAATTATTAATACATATAGATACATAGATAATATATGAAGGATAAGGTACTTCTGAACTTCTCTAATTGTTTTGTTTTGCACACAAAATAATGTGTACACAACATCTGTACAATTTAAAGTTAAGCTTTGTACATCATATTATAATGGTCTGTATATTTAAAATATGAATAGAATAAGCATACTAGTATCCACGACAAGAACTGCATAGGTAAGTCTATAATGCTACACAATTTGATGATTTTCACTGTGTTTTTTTTTCATTTCTTGTGATGAACATAAGTTCATATAACCAGTATCTTGCCGTTCAAGTTAGTACTTCAGTATTGCTTAAAGCTTATGAACGCTTCACGATTGAAGAAGATTTGTCAAAATCACATAGATTTTTTTTTCAAAGCAGTGTTACAGAATCAGTTTTGAGAGCAGTAAATGGTAACAGCGAGTATATATCTTTCTGTTGGCGAAGCTTCTGAACGTCTCTAGAGGATGATCTTTTCTGGTCAATCTTAATATATTGGTTCAATCTTCAATTAATCAAAAATTCAACAAACCATACACAATTCAGTTCACGTTCATTTTTTGTTATGATTGCTGGGTTAAATTTTCTGAAAAAAGAAAAGTTATTCATATTTAATAATAATTTGCAATTGCTTTTATATACATATGCATAAATATATATATATATTTTGGACATATCTCTAAAAATACATTTGCGTACCTGCCAACACGACAGGCGGTACCCGAGAGATTCAACTGGGACATTCAAATAATATGTTTGTAATACAAGAGGATGGATTGAGACCCCTGTCGACCGTATTCAATACTTTTGGATTTCCTTGCATTTGGTTGGAAGGTGGTGTACAATGCGCAGAATGCACAAAAGGTTAGAAACCAGGAGCTTATTGGGTCGCATATTCTTACTATGTATTTCATAGGGCCAGTAGTAAGTACAGTAGTCAGTTGGTTCCTGAATATCTAAATATTGATAATTCCAAACCAGTTGTCCCAAAGATAATTATATATCGGTAGTACAAATGTCGACAGTACACAATGGGTTTATATCAATTAAATTGGATTGTGCTGTACTGTACTTATAACGTTCTTCCTTTTGTATCTTACTATCCCTAAAGTATTCGAGGAATTGCGTCCCTAACTAAGACTGGACGATTAAAGCAGTGAACAGTTGATCACAAACATCACAGACAGTGGCAAAAGAACATATAACCAGAACGAGGTAAGATGGAAAAGTTTGAAAAAGAGAACAAGTGGACATTTGAAGAATTAAGTTTTTGGAAAAAGAGGAAATTTGAAAAAGTGAAGAATAAAGAACATTGTAGTCAACAGATTAATAACAAAAAACTGCAAAAACAGAAAAATAGTTGTTTGAAGTCAATAAGTGGACAAACTGCAATAAAAATTTGAAACAAGTGAGTACATTGCCAGAGAAAATTCGGAAAAGAGAGATAAGATTTATTGGAAAAAAAAGGGACAAATTTCAACAAACGAAATAGGATTGGAGACAAATATCAAATGAACAAGTGCACATGAACAAGTGTGTAAACAACAAATGTAACTGAACAATGTCGAGTTCTTACCAACGAAATGGCGAGCCTGTAATACAATAGTACATATTAACATAAGTGAGTATTTGGGTGACAATAAAAAGTTAAATTCACTTTAAAAGCATGATAAACAACACAATAGAGATAAATAGGTTATGTTTGGATACAATTAGTATTGTTCTTTTATACGACTTAAATGTCATGCTTGCATTTACTTGTATATGTTTCTAAAAGTGATTTGGTTCTGAACTTACCACTGGATCGAGATTTATTGGGTGATCTGGAGTCACGTGTTCTTCTCCGTGGTGATGGTGACGCATGCGCTGACATGGACTGACGCTGTCCTTTTCTAGATGGCGCTAAATTCAAAAAGAAACATTGACTAGATTAGTTTCCAGCGTCAGTGGCTATAAAGAGAGCTGCCTAAATTAGCTATAGCTGTGTAAACGCCTTTATGCTAAAGGTTAGAGTTCCTCTGAATCAGCCAAGAGCATGACAATCTTCCAATTCAAGATAGCCCATTCGTATCAATTTCCGTAGACGATTAGATCAATACTTACAAATTCTTGATTGATCTGAAACTTCATCTAATGCATCAAGTGAGCGTCTTCTCTGATCTAATCTTCCATTATTGGAATCGTCCTTCTGCAATGATTAAACGGGATTACAATAAAGGAAATGTAAGCGGTACAATTAAGTGATAAAAGCACGGACCTATACGTTTCGTGCTTACCTTCGGGTTCCAAACCACATTCAGATCTGCATTTATAGCCTATCAGATTATATTTTATCATTACTACTAATTAAGTCATAAATTGACTTTTTTTTTAATAAATGGAGACTGGAGCATTTTAAACCCAAGTAAAGCCGCGAATAGAGAATAGACGAGTTAAAGCGTCCGGTGCGGAAAAATCGAACTCAAAAAGAAGAAGTGAACAAACGAGGTACGGGTCCGGAAACCATTCGTTTCGTTTCTTTTATTTTCTACTGTATCGATAATCCCGCACCATACAACGCACTGTACGCTTTACCTCGTCTATTCGCATCTTTATTCTACAACTGTATGCTACCGATCAAGGGATTTATCAATACCTACCTTTGCTTTGGCCGGATGTCGTCTGTGATGACGTGGTGACTTCGAGTTATCTCCCTTCTTTCCATTTTTACTGGAACTGTTCCCACCACCTTCGGCACCACCTGACGAACCACCAGAATTCGGCGGAGGAACGCTGGATTTTGGTAGTTGAAACCCTTGTTGTAGAACATGATCACGTAACGGATACCAATGGGGTTTGTTGTCTAGGAATGCCTTTTCTGGAACAGAAATGACGAATATTGCTAAAAGCTTTCTAAGCATAATATTTGGTTGGAATTTGAAAGAGAATATGGATGAAAAAGGTTGCATGCATGGCTTCACAGAGGATTTGTCCGAACCCCCAAAACATTCACATAGTATACATACTGCTTCATTCAATTACAGGTGAATAGTCCTTTTCTCAGAATGACCTTAAAACCAACAAATATCAATATGATTCGTATTCAAAATCAACATACCATCTAGTTCAATGATGAGTTCTCCAAGAAAATCATTACTTTTAAATCGGTCGTAATCCCAAACGGTGATCTCCAAAACTTTATTTTTCAATTCCTCAGTAGCTAGATTCGGGAATATTAACGTTTGGTGCCACTCGGGGTTTAATGTCCGAGCAATGTGCTTCGTTCGCCGTTTATTTTCGGCCCTGAAAAGGTGATACACGATGATTTTGAATGTTTGTTACAATTTCAAGACCTATTTCAAGTTATGTATGAGCTGTTTGGACTACCAAACGGGATGTTTTTTTTTGTCTCAAACACCCATCATTCTGATTTTTGTTTCCATATACGCAGTTAAATCAATTACGAAACCAACCCATCGCATTTCAAGGAGGAGAATGGTTGCATCTTCTGTGGGAATGTCAATCTCTTGAACCAAGTAGACACCCCCGAATAATTATAATTATTTTACTCACCCTCTGCCAGGCAAAAGATAAATCTTAACGAAAGGGTCAGAGAGACCGTTGAGATCACGCGGTTTCAGATTACGAGCCTGGATTACATGAATGTTCAAAATATTATCAAAATCATCGTGGCTTATCTGGATCTGAAATCAAGATTATCACAATTGTATCTTGAGCATTTAAATATTGTATTCACATATTGACAATATGAATGTTCTTCAACTTGCAGGTTTGTAGACGAATATGGTCTATCCTGAGGTGGAGGAATCCCTTACAAAAAGAAATATTTAAAAGATTTCTCCTTTGACTCTAAAATATGGATTTTTGAAAAAGTATAGTTTTTGAGAGATGTTTAATCTATATCTCGGATATACACTCCATTGTCCGGAAGGAAATCCTGATGTATTAGTGTTACGAATGCAGAATGAATCCACGTGCTTTAAGACAGGACCTACCTGTATGGTGCCTTCGCCATTACTATCAGAACTGTTTACTGACGGTGTGGCGCTACTGGCAGTAGACAGGTTTCCTGGGTTTGGTGATTGTCTTGGTGGTCTTGGTGAATGGCTTCCTGGATTGATACGGCTTGGTGACTGACTTGAGCTGGAAGACTGGGGTGATGCCATTGCTCGATGCGACGTTGATGTTGTTGGCTGTATTGATGTTGTACGCTGTGTTGTTGTTGTATGCTGTTGAGAGGTAATAAGCGAATTAGTTCACATAATCATTAAGAGGAAAGTGCATGTAAAAAATTTGCCTATTTATAATTTAAGATTTAAAAGGTACCGCACAAGACACTAAATATGGTGCCAATTTCCCTATACAAAGGCCAAAAACCTGTTATCCATTCCGTGGAGTAAACGACAGGGTGCAAACAAACATAGATGTTAAAGTCAAAGATGTGCAGTATTTCGCAATTACAGATATTGGCTATATTTTGGACCGCTCGAATATAATAACTGATAAAGTATAGAGGATGAAATGAAAACTTACCCGAGTTGTTGTTGTAGGAGATGTAGTTGGTGGGTGAGAGGTAATGTTGGGTTGAGAAGACCGTGTTGAATGGGTCGTACGGGAGGTATGAGATCCGGACTTCGTGCTGCTGCTTCCGCTCGTTCCAGTTTGGCCTTGACTTGAATGACCTTGACCTTGCTGTTGTTGCTGGCTTTGATGTTGTTGTTGTTGTTGCTGTTGCTGTTGTTGTTGCTGAGCGACTTGGATGGCAAGAGATTGTGATGCAGTCTGAAAGAAAAGTGATCGCTAAAGTTATGTTATAAGGGTGTATCGAAATAATAGCCTACCACTGTTTATATATGAAGCTTTGCTATTGACCTCGTTAACCAGTAAAATGGGACAAATTAACATGCGCAATAAATGACCCAGTAGAATGAAATTTACAATTTTTATCAGTAAAATTCCTAACAAAAAAAATTCTAAAAAGTGAAAAAAGGGTTCGTACCTTATCATGAGATAAGCGTTGATGTTTATCAGAGGGTGTAGAGGTGGGGTCAGAAAGAGGGGTGCTGCAGGGTGAGGATACACTGGGGGTAGCGAAATCGTGCTGAGAGGAAGATGGAGAGTTTTCAGGGGAAACGTCTTCGCGAATTTCTTCTAACTGAGCTGCCAGTTGCTGTGGATCAACACCCTTTGGTGAAACTCCAGATCGGGCTTCTACAAGAGAAGTAAAGAATTCTAATCAGACTTTGTTCGAGAGGAAAAGGGTAGCTCTATGATTTGGTTGACTGTTGTGTTTTATTTTATTTTTTTTACAGCAGATAATTGATTATTTCATTCTTTTCTGACATTTTCTCTTGTAACTCATTGCAATAGAGTCACAAAAAAAATCGTTACTTTCGCCATCGACAACAGTCAACCAATAATGATTGCAACGATGAATACAAAATCTACCTACTAGTGACTATTAAAATCAAAATCTAAATACTCGTAATGGCTCATATGTAACAAATCAAATACTGTCGAATGATGATCTATAGTCATTAAATAATGAATTAAGACAAGATATTCAATAATGAATTATGACAAATATGTACAATTTGATTTGTAATAAACGGGCATATAATTGGATTATTCTATCGTGAAAATGGAGAATTAAATAAGCAGTGATATGATTTGGTACATGTGAACCATATTACTAGACGCTATCTATATTTAATGATTAAATGAATATAAAATTGTATTAAAAATGATGTAATAATGCAAATTGACTTACTTTCACCAAGTTCATCATCACTATATGGAAGGTCGAGGTTATCGTAGGAGGAATGGCAACTATTAGAATGGCCACCTGGTTTCTTAGATCCCGAAGGAAAGGCAAGTCTGAAAGCATATAGTCATTCAACTATTTAATTCATGTAGACCAAAACTTAAGTTCCTTTCTTTTGTAGTCAAATACATACACCGAAAAATGCAAAGTACTGCTGTCAACACGCTACCATATTTCAAAGCTCCAACTGTGACCTGGGATGATAAGGAGGAATCAACAAATCAGAAACTTACGGTCTGACAACCATTTCTATTTCGCCATTAGGTTGAGAAATAATCTGCTGTACATCTTCATAACTTTTACCTGATAGAGTTACACCATTCCATTCTAGTACTTGATCACCTGGAAGAAACGAAATCAATGTTTGAAATAGTTAACAATGTCCCAATTCAAAAAATAAAGGGTTATATTCGATTTTTTTTAATTCGTTCCTACGCACGGTATCCGACAATGTTTGGCGCTCTTAAATAAGAAGATTTGAATGCTTACAATAATTCGGCATCCGAGAGACATCGCATTGAACATTTAGAAACCTAACGTTGCTTATTTCCTTTTTTTAATTATTCAAAAAAAATATTGTTGTTCATTTCGCTTGATTTGCACTTACTCCTTTAGGCCAATATTTCACAGTTAACACTCATTTCCAAGGCTGACTGTCTCTCTTCTCCTTGTATTCCACAGGCATTCGAAGGAGGCCAAAATAAATGGCTAAAAACAATTACGCTATTGAACCCTTTGGAAGTTCCAAATTATAAACCCTGTTAATATCCTTAAACCCTAGAGTAAATACAAGGATACTTACCAACTTCCAGTTCTCCATGAAGTTGATCCGCAACACCACCTGAGTAGATAGCTGTGACGTAAGCACCAGTTTCTTTTGTTCCTGGTACTTGTTTACCACCGACTATCTTCATTCCAAGACCATTTCCTAGGAACAAAATATATTCATTCAATCATTTTGAGTGACATATGGACAACACTACATTCAAAGTAGCTAATGTACAAGATGCAATGGACACTTTGGCATAACTGGGCTTAAAACTTAAATGTAAAATTTAGAAAGACTCATGCTGGCGCATCCTACGAAGACGTAATCGACTCTGCCACAAAATCATCGTGTAAACAATTTACAAACAACAAATACCAAAAATAGCGATTGAATAAAAACAATGCTGTATAATCAACATCCAAAAGGAAAACTTTTACAAGAGCTCAAAAACTGAGCAGTTATCACGGGAAAATATAAAAAAAAAAGACATAACATACAAAGAGGTGCTGAAGTTTTGTTGCTCACACAATGGAAGTGCTTTTTATAGATAAAATGTGCTGTTATATTCAGAGTGAAAGTGCCAAATAAAAGAAATTGTTATTTCAGACATCCGATGCAGGGAAATAAGATGATAATCCCAGTGGCAAGATGCCACCAAGTGATTATGTGTTCTGGATTGACAATAAAGAAGTATGCTCGATTAAAATTGAGCGATAGGTTTAATATGTATGAGGTCAAGGCCAAGTTGAAAAACCTTGATGCACGGTGTCAAAAGCTTTATAACACAGTTACGAAGTGTGATCGGATGCCTATGTCAAAAAGTCTGACAATAAGCGATACATTATTATACTTTTAACACGACAAGCAATAAGATAATAAAAGGTGACTCACTGACAATAAGCACAACACTGACGAAGTTTGAATTAAAATTACTATTACCTGTCGTACCTGTCACAGACCTGTCTTTAGGGTCACGTGTTACCAGGATTCGTTTGGTTGGAAAGGGATACTTTATTGGATCTCTGGAAGGAGTCTGCAAAAATGAATAAAAACAAATATTTAAAGGATACTTTCTTATTTGAACTTGCTGCTTTTATATACATATATAATTTTATTTAATTCGTACAGCATCATTTACAATATTTATAAATTATTCGGAATTTCAAATCATAGTGATACGTGTATTGGTGTTTTGGTTTATGGTTCTGAAGTAATCACCTTTACCTCTACAAAAAATATTCTCATTTATTCATTTATTCATTCATTCATTCTAGTAGAGATCAATAAGCAATCACTCTATCCCGTTTATTATTCATTGTATTAATCTAGTGTATAAACAAAGGCTGTTATTCTCATGTTATCTTGATAAGTTTCTGTGGTGCTAAATACACAAATTATTCACATAATAGTATAGCTGGAAAACTCTATTTAAATAAATACTTTTGTGGAGAATAATGTCGACAGAAACAAAACCAATTATACGATACAGATGTGGTGGATATATAATACCTTATAAACACAGTAAGAATGTACAGTCAAGGAAAGAAATTTGTACATAAGTTTCAATGTCACAGTTAGTCCGAAACATTTACCTCTATCTGGTAGATATTTTGACAGTTATCGGCTGGAGACAACTTTCAAAATAGTTATTTCGGTCTATGTCACAGTTAACCGTGAACGTTGTTCTAGTTCATGCAACTCGAAGGTTTCTGTAAAATCTGTATTTATTTGCATCTCCTCAAGAGTTTTCAGAAAATGGTTTGTAGTTAAATCTTCGATCAATATCATATAAAATAATATCTGGAACAACAATTCTTCATTGTCAGGAAAAATGTCCAAAGTGCCCGAGAATATCAGCTTCCATCAATCAACGTTTAATGACATCCGATGTGAAATGACAGATACCCAGTGTACTATTCAGATGACAACATGGTGGATTACAATATTCAATCATCTCAATTAATATTAGATATCCTAATTAGGCTGATATTTATAATCCCTTGATTAAATCAATCATGTATTCCTGTTTTCGGTCATTTCCACTCTTTGGGGGCTACTCTAAAAACAAACTAATAAACAGATTTTGAATAAAAAAAATATTATTCATTTTTTTGGTTATGCATTTCATGCTCCTATACTATTTGTTTTCTTCAAAGTGAAAACTTGGAGATCGGTATAGTAAGAGAAAGTTGTATTCGCTATTTCGTTGTGTTGAACTTAAGTAAATGTACACTGTAGTTAATGAAATCTAAGTGTATTGTCTGAACTGAGTATGTGTGCCTTATCTCCATACGGATACGATAGGGTCTGTTTGCGACTTAAAATAAATTCCGGCATATGATTGTTACTTTTCAGGTCTCATTACACAAGAAACCGACCTTTTGGGATTTTTTTCGCCTGGATGTTTGGTAGACACGAACGCTCGTGCTTCTTTGTAATTTAATTGACAAACCTTTTTCTTTCTGTCAAGCTGTTTGAGAATAGTGACACCACCTTCTGTCATGTGTTTCATGATAGGTTCATCTGCATCCACACTGTTATCACTTTCTACACGATACATCGCGTTCATTAAATCTGAAATTTATAAATCACAATCATTCAAATGACAGAACTAGAAACAAATCATAATGTATCGAAATAGCCAATCCTTTGTTTGCTTTTTATATAGTAGCATTTTAAATACCACTTATGACAACGAGGTTTGTAATCAAACATGGGGAATATAAGAAGTTGCAACATCAGCATGTCTGCTATTGATTGTAGAAGTCAACGAATCTACTAAAAGAATTTTTACTCGGACACCTGCATAAGTCCCCCTTGCTTCCTTTTCAGCTTACCAAACACGTTGACTCTGTATAAATAGGAATCTCTCCATACATCAGAAAGAAAACCCATTCCAAAATTAAGACAGTGTATATTTTAAAGCCTACCTTCAACACCGCCATCTAAATTGAATTCAGCTGATACTGGTCTACTTCCACTTCCAATATCCCGGATAATCTTCCGAGACTTGGCCATGACGTCATCCAACAAAGGCATAGCTGGAGTATAGTCACTAGCCGGACTTCCTTCCGACCCAGAATATACACTAAACGCATCTCGTGTTGGAATGAACTCATAGTCAGACCTATTGTGATACATATCTGGTAACGTTACACTTGCTGAAAGTCGTGCCTCTCGACACGGCGTAGCAGAGGGGTAGGACGATTCCATCCGAGTATTCATATGTCTCGGGGGAGATCCCACGTCCATTTCACTATATCCGTCTGAATAATGCTGATCATCCGAATAAATACCGGCTTCATCTGACTTATATCTCCGCGATTCATTTTTATGGGCTAAATATTCCGTAGAGCTATATGCATGTTGTCTCTGTCTACGTTGACGTCCATCACGACGCACCGGAACGTCTATATCTTCCATATCATCGTCTATTGGTCGTATTATACCCGTAGGTATCGGTCTTTGTGGTGCATAACGATATTGCCCTTGGTAATCACCACCATAACGCCCAGGAATATCG
This sequence comes from Lottia gigantea, assembly GCF_000327385.1. NCBI lineage: Eukaryota > Metazoa > Mollusca > Gastropoda > Lottiidae > Lottia > Lottia gigantea. The sequence continues at coordinate 2,826,981 of NW_008709379.1, forward strand.
TCATAACTGTGAGCCAATGCTTGTCGTGCTCGTGCAAGTTTCAATAGTTCGTGTTTAAGACGAGTAGTCTCTTCGAGTTGTCGCTTCCTTTTGTCGATTTCATATTGAAGTTGAGCCTTTTTCTCTTCCTTGGCTTTGATTTCTTCATCAGAATAATACGACGGTGTCCGAGATCCTGACCCGGAACCAGAGCGATGGTCGGAACGATAACCACTTGTCAAATGCGACTCCGACCTACTTACTGACAGTTGATTTTGAGACGACGTTGGCTCCAATTGATCACGGGGCTCAATATGTTGTTCACCTGGTGCACCTTTATAAAACATCCGCGCGTACGCTGAGGGTTTGATCTTTTTATACCGAACGTTTGAGACAGGTTCAGAGCGCGCACTATCACAGTCACTAAGTCCTGATTGGGAACTATCGTCCGTAGAATATTTGGAATGCCTAGATTGGTCCGAATTATCACTTAATTTGGATTGGAAGTCCGATTCAATATCTCTGTCTTCCTTGATCGGAGAAAATTTGGCGATCATTGGATCCGATGATTGTCGTTTGTGTCTTTGACGTCGAGGAGTCACTTGTGGAGAAGATCTCGGGGTTAAAGAAGCATTAGAAGGCGACATTCCTCCTCGCTTTCGACTTTGCTCTGGTGGCTCATATTGCTTTGCTATAGGAGACCTTTTACCGTTTTTAACTCTAGCAGCGTGTCTCGCATCTAGTTGTAAAGCACCAATTTGTACTTGGAGTGCTCTGATTTCTTCCAACTCTTCTATCTTCCGTTTTCGATCTCGCGTCACTCTTCGTAGTTCTTCTTGCAGACGCTTTTTCAAGGATTTCATGGCTTCAGTTATTGGAATGTTATAAATACTGATAAGAGAGTCAATAATTGCATCGGTTTCGTCTTTAGGTCCAACTTTCTGACCAGATCCAACAGAGCTAGCTCTGAGCAGTCTTTGAGCTTCAGCACGAACTTTACTTGCCTTTTGAACCTGGGCAACCACATCAAGACTTTTAGCCTTGCCCACATCGGAGATGGGTTTACGTTTGTGAACATGATGTTTGGTGATCCTAGCTACCTCCATATCTTCTTCATTCATAGAATCATCACTAGCAGACACTGTCGATTGTTTTGCCGGTTTCGGAGCTGTTGCAGGTGCCATTTTCGTTTTGGCTTCCGGTTGCTGTTTGTTTGATTTTGTTCCACGAATTTTAGCCTTTGGTTTGAGAACAGGTTCTTCTCCGACAGGTATGGGAGGTAACTTTCTTCGTACTTTCTTGGCATCTTTCTTGTCGTTTTCCATTTTCTGTGCCCTTGGTGTCGGTTCTGGTTTACTTGCATTTTCGGATTCCTGTAATAGTAAAATAAAAGTCCAGATCGTCTTCCAAAGCACAAAAACAGTACAAAAAGTTAAAAAATTAAAAGCTGAAAAGACAAGACTTAAATTCAAAACTGCGATACCTTATATGAAATTCATTCCTTACAATATAATACAGAAATATAAAACTGAAATATTTAAAGGAAAATAATACCTTTTCAAATTTGGCTATCTTTTCCTTTAAAAGTCGCTCCTTATCTGGAGAAATGGTGATAGGCTTGGAAGTTAGTTTGGCAATGGTTCGTACTGGAGAGACTTGGGGTTTCACTGGTGGGATTGGTTCGTCAAGAGCTAGAAGATCATCTCGAGAGGACTTGTGAGAAGCTTCATCGTCAAGATCTGTACCAGTGGATGAGGGAGAATGGGGTTTTGGAGGGGATGAATCGGAGTCGGGTGGTGTAACTGGCGAAGGGAACATATAAACATCTTGATCTGGGGATGAAGACGGTGACACTGATGTGCTCTCGGAGAATTCTCTCTTGATCGGTTTCTGTCCTGGAGTAGGTGGGGAATCCATAACTTTGTATTGTGGTGATACAGATTGTTCCTCTGATTCGATATGTTCCACTAAGATAGGGTTTGGTCGGGCTTTCAGATATTTAGCAGTCTTCTTCTCAAATGAATCTTGCTTTTGAAGCTTTGGTTTGTGTTCCGCCTTTGGTTCATCTGTTATCTCTACAATTGTAGCAGTCTGTTCCCTGGGCATGACCGGAACAATGGCTGGCTTGGGAGCAACCAAGGGTGGTGTCTTTTTAACAACCGACTCAGCTGCTGGTTCAGGCAGTTTTCTTCTTGGTTTAGGTGGGGGGAGTGGTTTGAATTCTGCCACTCCTTTACGTGCAATCTCTTCTAAGTCTTGACTGATTTTTCGAATTTCGATACTTGTTATTGTTTCCATCACTGTTTTGTGGTGATTATTGTTTTCTCCCTCAGTATTATGAAATATCGGAGACGAGCTGTAATGTGGACCACCTTGATCAGCCGGCGTTGGTTGTGCAAGACTTACGCAATGCATCATAGCGAATTCGTCCTTTGGTGGCGAATCTTCAATGCCGTAGTTTGGATCATTGCCATTTAGTTCATCTGAGAGAGTACTCAGTGTCAATCCATTGTCGCCGATTTTGCTCATATCTTCGAAATTACCGTAACGTCGCAAGGATCTGAACAAATATGGGTCTGGGACTGGTTGTGCTGGCACTTCTTCTGGTTTAGCAAGCGGACTATCTTCTTCCTCTTCTTCTTCTTCGTCCTGCTCTGCCATGGCTAGTTCTGCTCTCTCTATCTCCTCCTCTCTGGATTTCTGCCTCTCAAACTCTTCTCTCTGTTTGGCCAACATGTCGGCGTGTTCGGCCTCCTCGATAGAGGGAGATACATCTAGGATCGGAGAAAGATCAATCACAGGAGACCAATCAGTAGTTGGAGGCCGTGCTTTCTGTCTTTTAGAACCCTGATAGTCTATTGATTTGGTAGATGGGTCTGCTAACTCTACCTCTTCTAATTCCCCTTGGTTCGACACGTTATCGTAATATCCTGGAGATACTGGAGAAGTTGACTCTGCACTTTCTTGAGAATCAGGAGACACCGTATCACCATCATAACGTGCAGGGTGAACTTGAAGATTCGTTGGCGAAACGCTCATGGATGTTAAGCTAGCAGTGCTGCTTGCAATTGTTGCCGCATACGTGGCCAAATCCATGACCTGCACTTGATCATGGATATCTTCTGCTTTCTTTGCTGGTGGGAAGGTAAGAGCCGTCTTGAATTTATCCCTCGGTGGCATAGAGAAAGTGAATGGTTCCCCGGATGTAGTCATAATGGGTGGGATTTCATCGGGAGAGATCGGAGATGGTTTTTGTGCCATGCTTATCAAGGGTGGGGTGCTATCTATTATCGGACCTTGATTGTCGCCGTAAAGTTCATCCACAGACAACTGCCTTGATGGAGGGGAAAGATCAGAATAGCTAAAATGATGCCTTTTCTCGTCATCGCTACGAGAACCCGGTGACCCAGATCGTCGTTTTCCCGGGTAGTTATCTTTCCTTTTAGGTGAAAATGGGGGACTTTCAATGCCTTCTCTCCAACTGGGACTCCTGGGTGGGGTTGGAGAATTGATTGCTTTACATTCTATATCCAGGGAGGAACTCGACATTGATGAAGATTCGTGTGTCTCTGTTGGTTCTTTGGCACTGATAATTGTTACTGGAGGCGGCTTGGTTATGGGTTTCTTCGCAACAGGCGGGGGTTGTTTGGATTTAGCTTGAAGGTCTTGATTTTGGTTTGTCACTGCGATTGCCTGTGCTACTCCTTCGGATGTGTCCTCCTCGTCGGAAGAAGTTAGACTGTGGGACCTGGATAAATTTAGGGATTTGGGTCGGTACTTTCGACGGAATGATCCTCCGTCTGTTTCTTCATTACTTACGGTACTTATGGACATATCGTCCCAAGCTTCATCTGTACTTGCACCATCAGCTCGGTACCGTTCACCAAATATTTCCTCCATGTCCAGGTCGGAGGCTAAATCGGAGAAATCGTCTGAATCGCTTTTGGAGCCGGTACCTAAAATATATAAAGAAAAGCAACATCAAAACGTGATAAAACTCTGGGTTTCGTACAAGACAGTTCCTAATGCAGTATTCAAATGTACAAATTTGTCATATTATTTTGACTCTCAGTCTAAACCCTGCTGTGTCTTTCCTTAATAGACGGTTCAAGTTATTTATTTTTCTCAGTATTACGACATTGCAAAATTTGCTATATTTTTAGACGGAGATTAAGCCCCCAGCTCCCAACAGATTTTGTATTCATTAATATCTGTAATGGTATGTCTTGACAATCGAATAATCGAGACTTGGAAATGGAGACTAAATTCCAGGATATTGTTTAATATTCTAATCTCAATAATACCGTCTCCCATCTTATCCCTCAAGCTATGAATAACCCATATTGATGCATAGGAACTGCCTAATTAAATCGATTTAAGCAGCAATTCGGAGTAGGTCATAGTGACCAAAAAAAAAAGAATTGGCAACAGACGAAGAGATGCTTTTTAACAGCCGAGTCCTGAGGGCAAAAATACATGGATTTGAAAGTTAAATATAGGTTTATAATACTCTATCATTATCGACTATATCATAGTGTCAGAACAGTATAAAAATTGATAATTGTGATTGTTAAGTGTCAATATGAGTAGGCAAGTGTTAGGCTGTTTTGAAATGAAATCATTTCTTTTTTTACGTCCTGCATTGCTGCACCTGATAGGGCCAATGAAGATTGACAAAGCATTTTGCAGTTTGCAATAATAGGATATTGAAAGAAGAGCAGCATTAGCATTACACTTTTTCCCTTTGTTAAATATAAGTGCATTTTATTAAGCATTTAAGTTTAAGTATTTCCAAAAAATCTGGATATTCAAGTGAAGACTTCACGAATTAGGGTAACTTTGCAAATTCTCCATATTATTAAAGAAGCAAAAACAAAATGCTTGAAATTTCCATTAAAAGATTGATGATCTTGTAATAAGCAAAAAGCTCTCTCTCTAAAATTTTTAATTCCAGTTGACAAGAAAATAAAATGTTACACACTTTAATGGGTTAAAAATGAGAATATAGGCAGGACAAATTGGACACATGTCTAAACGAGTTGAATGATGAAGACGATATTCCGTTGGGACGTGGCCAAGTTTAGAATTTTCTGATACATTTGTCAAATATTCCCGCTGTTCAGCAAATGATCAATTTTCTTCAGGACAAACTCCAACTGCGAGAAGAAATTGAATCTGGTTGCATTTACAAAATCGATTCCCGTCTTAAAGTGATCGTCTCATTTCAGAAATGTCATCACAACTTAAATTGGTGTAAACTCAATTGTTTATTTTAGCGATACAAGTGTGTCGAAATAGAAGTAAAAAATCTACAATCTAAGTTAGAAGTATAAGTCAGTTATTCCAAAATTTGAACAAAGCTTGGAGTTGGAGAACTGAACATCAATCAAGTCGTATAACAGAATTATACACAATTTTAGTGAAAGCCACGCATGACAGGTTTAAATATGGGTAAACTTCCTCTGCAGTCTGCAATATCATGAAGATTGCCTCTTGCCGGTGTTGAGTATAAACGTTTTACAAGTAACTGAATATTTCTGGCTTTAATAGTAGAATTATTCATAGTTTGCCTACAGGGAATTATTAATTCATGTATGTAATGGTTTATCCAGTATGGAGTAACAATAAGAATAAAGAACAGAGTGATAGTTATTTTAAAGAGCTCGTTGTTCTAGAATTCCTGGAAAAACCCGACTTTGTATCCACCTGATTAAAATTCATATTTTAATATTTCGTTTCGGTTTTTTCTTCCGATTACTATAGTTGCTACAGGTCATTGTCAGATTTTGGAGAAACAAAAAGATGAGCCCCAAATCAAATTGGAAGAAGGGTTCTGAGCTTTCTTAGTTGGCTGAATAGTCAGCATTCACGACAATATCTTTTTATGGAAATGATATCGATTGAAATTCAATCGAAACCTATTAATGAAAATTTCAATTTTAATAGTTTATACAAACTTTGTGTCAATTATTCTTTATATTATAATGAATAATGATCACATGCTATAAAATAAATATATTCAACACTGTCGTGAACTTTACTGAATTTAAACTCAAGGAGGTGCAAAAGAAGCATGCCAATTGGGTTGGGGTGTCTTTTTATAAGGGTCTAAATTAATGAAAAGGTATGAGTCTATTGCAATACAACAAAATGCAAGTATCAATTTAAAGCAAACATGCAAAAAGAAAAAAAAAAGTAAACTGTGAATAGTCGTTAAATTAAGTTAGTCATGAATATTCATTGCCTATTTACTTGCGTGAAATTGGGAATATAAGAAACGAGAAAAAGCTTCATGCGGTTGTCATGTAAACCGTTTTCTCACTGTCAAAGTTACACGCATCGCTGTAACTTCTAAAATTTGGTCGTTGTTTTAAAATGTATTTGCCGCGCTTCCCATCCCTACGCTGCGGCCTTGCCCTAAAGATATATATACAGCAATATTTTCAAATTGAAAAGAGTAAGCGTACAGTGTGTTTTCCTTTTTTGTTTGGCGTTGCTTGTTTCACAGTTCATAATAAAAAACTACATGTATGTATTATTTGAATCAGCGAGAAAACGGCTCCGCTACACATAAACTATGAACAGTACAACTAAAAGAAATAGTCACCACATTGGCCTATGACTGACAACAGTACACCTTTAGTGAGAAAACAAGACAATGAATAATTAATGAACACATTACAATAATTTAGAGGGAGAGGTGAGAGGGAGTTAAAAGGATTCATGTGGTGCATAAAGATTTAGGTCAAATATCAAATCAAACATCAAATTGTTATTCTTAAAGGTACCATAGTGTTTCATCAAAAAGAACTTGATTAGCATTATGGGAATTTAAGAAAAATCGCAATGTGCCAGATTTAAGTCAGATTTGTGTTGGTTATTCATTCTGGTAGAAATAAGTCGATAAGTCGAGTTAAATGGCTAATAAAGTGGTAAAATATAAGGGAAATGTGACGATTTCGTTCAAAAAGGATCCAAAAATGTAACTTACCTTTCATGCGAGATGGTGGTGTCTCAGATGAACTTGATCGAGACAATCGCTCAGCCCTTTTACTCTTGCGATCTTCCTTTGACTTGCTGTCGATCTTATTTCCCTGTGCATCCATCGGTTCTAGGCGTTGGTGAACGATTGGACCTGGAAATAATTTAGGCTTTCCGTTGGGGAATCCTCTCGGTCCTTTACCAGGAATGATTGGGGTGGGTCCCTTTCCAGATGTCGATGGCTCTTCCTGCTTTTGTTTTTCTGTTGATTTGCCTTCGTATGTCTTTGTGCCTTTTTTAGGTTTGTCTTCATGGCCGGCCATTTTCCCAGAATCAGAATCAGAAGATGTTTGTCGACTGATGCTTTTAGTTGTTGGTTTCGGTGGCGGTAATGGTGGTAGAGGCTTAGTTGTCACTTCCTGTTTGGGTTTCCGTGATGGAGACTTGTCCGATTTAACTTTCACATCCTTAGTATGCGCACTTAAACTCGGTGGCTCCTGATTGAAATTGAGAAAACTTGCACCAGGTATGTCTGAATTAATAACCACTGATGGATCCTTCTTGGGATCGACAACTGGTTGGTGCTTAGGACTGAGAGATTGCTGAGGTAAGTCCTGTTTAGGAGCTTTTGGACTTTTTGCATGTTTAAATGGCACGCACGGGACCGAAGAACTACGTTTCTGACTGGGTTGAGGTTCAGATGTCTCAAAAGGTTTGAAAGGTGAAGGACCATGCTGTGTAGTCTGAGCATTCGTGGAGTTGGCTTGTGATTGTACTGGCCCCGGGAAATGCAAAGCTGGCTCCCTAGCGCCCGTCTGTTTAGCGTGATCTTTTAAAGGTACAGAGTCTTGTTTCCGAGGTACGTTTTGTTTTTCCGTCACAGTCTTTGACTTTTCCTTTTTTGGGGATCTATCTTTAGTTGTCTTCGACCTTGAAGAATCCACATTATGTACGTCCAATGTGGCATCTTTTGATGAACTTTGAGATTTAGATACCTCTTCAATGGGTATATTTGACGAGTCTTTCGAAACATTTGCAGATTTCGGTGTGAAAGATGTTTGATCCTTTGAAGCACTACTTGGTTTTGACAAATCGGCATAGGGAACGTTCACCGCCGTCTCCTTAGAGATGGTCTTTGATCTCGACAGATCCACAAACGATGTGTTCGATGACGTATCCTTAGAAACAGTCTTTGATTTTGACAAATCGGCAAAGGGAATGTTCGATGGCATATCCTTAGAAACAGTCTTTGATTTTGACAAATCGGCAAAGGGAATGTTCGACGACGTATCCTTAGAAGCAGTCTTTGATTTTGACAAATCCATAAACGGGATATTTGATGACTGATCCTTAGAAACACTTCTTGATTTTGACAAATCCACAAATGGAATGTTTGACGACGATTCTTTGACAACACTTTTAGTTTTGGATTGATCACTTCCAAGAACTTTTGAGTCATGTTTCGGGCTACGTTTATTATTGCTACTTTGATCTGCTGGTTGTAAATTAGGAGACACGAGAGCCGTTGGATCTGAAATTACAACTTGCTGTGGTCGAACTGGGGATCTTTCTTTGGAAGTTGACGGCGAAGTTTTGGGGATCTGGAAGTAGAAAGGTTAGCACAATATCAAACTAGAAGTACAGTCAGTAGAATTTCTTGTCGAATACTCTATCAATATTGAGAAATCACTATTATTACCAGAAAAAAGAAAATGTATGTAATGAAAAAAAAAATAGAAACCAGACTAATTTTATACACTGGAAAACTGATCTACTCATTGATTAATTTAACACATTATGAATTTTTAATTGTAGTTTTTTAAAATCGACGGAAAATTATTCACTGATACAAAGGAGGATTAAATATTATTATATTCGATTAGTTTGGGTTGTCATCACAGTATTTCTAAACTTACAGTTTGAGATGAAAATGTTTGTGGAATGATGAGTTCTTTCTCGAGTGGTAAATCTGTTTCCGGGTGTGACCCATGGTACCATAAACCACTCGTCATTAATAACTTCCGGCGTCTTTCACATACATCGCAAACCCATTCTTGCATCTGGAAAGACAAAATTCACAAATGTTATTTACACCCTGTTTTACCAAATCTGACACAGCTCACTAATTCATATGTATTATTATTGTTTATAAATATTGACAAAATGTTGTAGGTTATTGATTCCGGATGCTATTTCATTACAATTCGGTCCAGGATGATCATGGATTCTAACCAGAATGTTTTACAATGTAGATAAGTCACTGATATGCGTATTCAAAATATTACTGGAAAGTTGTAGATAAATGCAGTGTTATGTATTCAAAATAAACTTGGAAATTAAGTAAAAATAAAATGTAATTTCAATGTATTAAAAATATTTTGTAAATGAGCATGGAAAATATAATACTATAGGTATATTTAATAAAATGAGTTTCAGAATATAATTCTGATTGTTAGAAGAATGCTTCCAGGATTGCGTGTTGGAACATTTCCTGCCTGTCTACCTCGATTTAAATCTGTGCTCATACACGCAACTCCTGTCATTTTAAACACTTGTATCTTTTATCTTAGTTCAGTTTCAAAGAGCATTAAATATACTATGGCTTCAGGCTACGTATTGTTAAAATAAATTAATGAAATAATCATAATCTGTATGAATTTTGTGGAAATGACAACTAGTCGCTGGTATTCTATGATACGCAAGAGCTTGCATGCGTCAACGTATTATTGGAAGCCATTATAACATAACGATTAACGAACACAAGGCGTTTTGAAAGAAGTAATGATAATATTAATACATAAATAGTGGTACAAAATAATAAATCTTCTTGACATTTCAGTGTGTTTGCGAAGATGTCATGTGCGCGTGAAAATTGAAAATTCACTTTTTGAGCAAGACAGACATACGACAGAAAATATTCATGGTATGAGCCGTTTATACCACATAATTGGTGTGCTCGTGAACATTTGTTTGTGCCTACCTTATTGAACATGACATACATGTTGAGGGTATGTTTGTAAACATTGGTTTCTATATTTATTGAACATAAATTGTCAATGTATATGCGGCTTTATTATATCTCATCTCACATATTTCATGTTCTCACACGTTGTTGTCTTCGTGTAATTGAACATGACAGAAAATTGTCTTGACTAATCGGTTTGTTTGATACTCTGAGTTCGTGAACAATTCCATCAGCTATTTTAGTGAATAATATAATCAGCATTTCCATTAAGAATTTTTCAATCACGTGACATTTTGAAAGTAAGTAAGAAGTCGCTTCACTCCTTCTGCCAAATTAATGGAGAACATTTACTTAATATGCATATGCCGTTTATATCCATTTCTATCAAGTGATTATATTTCATTTACTGAAACTTGACATAGAACTTTCACGTTTCTCTTTTGCAATTGAAAATGATCTTCTCTAATAAACCTCATGTACACAGCGTGACCGTGAAAATTGGTTTGTCTCTTTGTAATGTCAATGGGTGGGAAAAAACAAATTGAAATAGGAAATATGTTACTTTTGAATTATAATCAAATATATCAAATTTTATCATCTATCATTTTAACTGAATGTCAAGTCAACACATTTCTGTTTCCATTCTATGGCAATTCCTTAACATTATTCAAAAATATACAAAATAAAACATACAATGGTTAACCTTTGTTCATACAATGTCCACAAAAAGTAAGGACTGTTGTTAACGACACAACGTTCTGCGAAGTCAAAAAATCCTCAGGATTGTCAGTCTTAATCGATTTTTAGATTTGTGACAAGAATTGGTTTTGTTTGTATATCAAATTTTAATAGACGTAGCATCCTTCATCATAGATCTGACTCTCTTCTTGCTGTTGTCAGTGATATTCGCATTGTCAGACACAGTTTTGTGTTAGAAAACAAGCGTGTAATTGTTCTGTCACTCCGCTATTACAAACCAATGTATTCTAATTGCCACAGGATCAGAGCCATTCTACGAGTAATTCCTGGAGATTTAACATCTTTTATTCCAATAAACATCGAATACGGATAGCTTTTATCACCAGTTTTAATTTTTTGTAGAAGCACGCCACGTTGTATGTTTCCGGTTGATGTTTTCTATGACTGCAAACTCTCATTAAAACTACACTTTATAAAAGACCTAATTCAATTGACATAATGGAAAAACAAATTTTTACCTCACAATGCTCACAAATCAATTGTTGATCATTTGAAGAACGGATTTGGTTACAATTCCTGTTGTTAAGAAATTGATACCCTGTCAGCCACTAATAAAACTTTAAAACATGCACATATACCTCTAGCGGTCAAATGACAAAAGGTATATCATGGTTTATTTCACGATATAAGGCGCTTGGGTCTGTTCTTGGAATCATCAATATGATGTATTGGCTTTTACATTATTTTATACATTACTTTCAGGATGCCTACTATTCAAAACATTATATTTATGGTATATTGGTAAGTCTAACTGTACGTTAAATCCAGTCTATGTTATTTCTTTTGTCATCATTACCCGTGCCCATTTCAATTTATTGTCGTATCCCTGGGGCATATTAATTGTATAGATAAGTTTTCTACTGCTATCGGAGCCAACCATTAGCTATAGAAACAGTTTTTGATAGACGTGATGTAACTTCAGATAGTGGAATATTGATGGAAGTAAAAATAACTATATTGATTCTAGAAAATTACTGCTGACAGTTCTGAGACTTGGAACTTAATAGGCCAGATCAACCAGACTTACGTCCGTCTGGCTTATCAAGACGCTAAAGCATTTCTGAAATAGGACCTTTCACTGAGCTGCTAGTGGTGGATTCCACTAGTCATTTCATCTAACCTGCATCAGTGACTAAATGCAATGAAACAGAGTTTTACGCCAAGCTGCAGTGAAGGGTTAGAGAGAGGTTAGAAAAAGGATAGCCACCTTACCCGTTTGCAAAATCATATTTGCGACACAACGTCATAATAATAATAATTAATGTTTAATATCGAGTTAACAGGGACACTTGACGTCATGCATGAAATCAGAACACTTCAAATATGACTCTTATTCATGGTTACAAAACCTTTTCTTGCTTGGAATCAAACTATCACAAATCAGAGAATGCTAGCAAAAATAATTGACTGACGCGATGGTACTCATCAAATTTGCATCCATTCATTACTTTTAAGTAATTTAAGTGACTATAGATATAAAAGACTAGCTCTTTGAACGCCTAGAAAACCTCGACTAATATCAATTCTCTACGACAATTTCTTTAATGGAATACCTAGATACTTTAAATCCAATTTCCAATAAACCCAACTTCACTAAAATGAGCTTCGATTTTTCTCCCATGTTTTTATGTATTTGTGTTGAATGTTTTTGACCGTGATTGATTAAAGTGCTTGTTCAAGTGTTTCTGAATAATTTACTTCCAAATTATAGCACCGCCTTTTTTTTTGTTTCAAGGTAACAAGAGATTTGTAACGAGATAACGACATAAAAGCTCGGGGAGCAAATTTGTTACTTCCGGTCTGTTATTTTGATCAATTCTACGAAGTAACGAAGGAAAAAATCTGTGCGATGGCAATGATAAATCTTTAGAAGGAAAGAAAGATAGAAATATAGAAAACTACCTAAGGTTTACAAATACGGAGCTGATGCAAATTGAAGGACTGTGTTACAAACCTTGTAAATACCTTGTATTAAGAAATATATGAAAATGAAATATCGTTGAAAAAATTTCAAAGGCGATAAAAATTAGGACAATTATATATTTCTAGTTTTAGCATTTGTCAAAGTTTCGAATATTTGGTAATAAAACAGTCAACTGTAACTAAAATCTGTCCAAATTCATATATATTGCTATATTATCTTCGGAAACATCTAAAATTGATATTTTCATTGGTCAGTATTCTATATTGTGTTTTTAATGAATATAAACGTAACGAAGCACACGATATATGGATACACTATTTGTGACATATCTGATATTTCATATCCATATATATCTTGTGCTTCGTTACCTACTCCTATTTCTATATGCCTTATAAACAGAATATAAACGTATTTCCGATGTGTATATCAAACTTACCAAACTAGACTATTATTTTCTAAGATTGACAGTTTTCAATACAAATAACAAAATGAATAACTCATTTATTTTTCGTGGTTCATTGTGATTTGATTGAATTCAAATTGAAAGAAATTCTCCAATTAACAATCCAGTTAAACATTTAGAGAATTGCTTGATTGATTATTGATTGTATCGATAGATTATTGGGAAAGTAAATAATGGTGATATATTGACATGAGATACTAATGGGAAAACGAGACAAGTTATGTTTTAATGCAAGTCTTAGGATATAAGGTGTGAACGTTGAACAGCGTGCTGGAAACAACAAAATTATAATTCGGTGAAACATTCATTGTAATCTTCATGAGTCTATAGTACTAACAACAACTCCGAAATGCTGAGCTGAATTATAAGTTTATTTCTTATCAAGTGAAAATATTTCATCCACATCTAAGAGTCTAAGAAAAAGCAAATTTCAGTGCTGCATGTTTTTTTGAGTCAAGATTCTTCATCAGTTCTCTACAGATTTTACTAAGTATGTATTTGATTTCTTGATTGAAATCGATTTGACCTGAAGCTTTTACAGAACTGATTGAATGAATTTCAACATGACTTTATATTGAAATGAAAAACAAATAATGTTTCTAGTCAAGCTTTCAAATGCTACAGAAATAAGCCTCTATAGTCATTGTTCAAAACACCACGATTTGTAAAGACATAAATTTAGAATTTGATTGTCTTATATTTGAGTAGAGTTTTATTTGATATTGCAATTTCTTCGTACAGTATAGTCCTAGATTATTGTGCTAAGTATATATTTAACCTTATATGACCTTATTCTTGCCAAAACAAACACGGTGAATCCAATAATGCGTTGCCATGCCCTAAGCAATCCTCGACAGAATCTTGCAACTGTTGAATTAATACGTCTTGATTCTAATGAGTTGTGGTCTAAATCCAAGATACAGTGCCGGCAGTAATTCACTTAGTATCAATATTGTTAAGAGACGATGTAGTCCTCGTAACCTAATTACTCCATGTTTCAACACTATCCGCTGTCACTTCCGCTAGATCCGATCACTAATCGACGCTTATTGACAAGACCTGAACTGGATAATCAAATCACAAATACATTGTTACTGAAGATGAAATTGAAAGTAGAAGCAGCGTTGAAGTGGTAACAAAGATAAAGTCTTTAAAAAGGTTGTTTATATCAAGGAGGTGGTTTCAAACAGAATTTCCATTCCATAAAATAATATTGTTCTATATTAGCTTTTAAATCTACTTAAACCTAATTCAATTTTCTTTCTCGCTCCTTTTAAGGTGGTTGACATACATTCAGAGTAGTCTCAATCACCTGGCCATGACCTAACAGTTTTGTTCCGAGAGACACGTTATGGTCGGTTTAGAATATTTAAGCACACTTTAAAACGTTTCCAGACAAACAACCTGTTATATTATTAAAGGGTAGAATAAGTGGTAATAGACACAATGTCGGTCTGACATGGTCTCAATTACTTCTATTATATAATATTAGCTTATATCTATTAAAGACGACTGTGCGTGCAGTATTTATATATCAAATGCTAGCATAGCTTGGGAGTATCATAATTATAACATATATATGATATATTATATCATAACAAAGTATAACGAAGTATACATAAGGGTGACCTCAATTGTGACATTTAAATTAAAATTTTCTGAAAACTGCTCTACTTCCTGTTACATAAAGTTTACTTTTTTCAACGAAAACACGGCAGCAATGGCAATAGCTATCACAAATAACGCAGATGGTGCAATATCCTTATCCGATACTGGTATCAGAAAGTGAAGAAAAAAAACCTTGGAAAAGCGTATTTTTATTTTTGCTGACGAATGTGAAGGTTGTTTTGAACAATACTGAGCTTTTCTATTCAGGGTTAGTTTTTATTTCTATATGGGAAACTTTGATTTGAGTCAAAATAGATATTTGAAGATATCTTAAAATGATTTACTTGTTCAGATATTTCAAGGGCTTTGATTGACTGTATTTACTATCAATCCAATCAAATCGCTGCATTTACAAACTTGAGTGATACAAGAAAAGTGTTTAATGATGTCAAGGTAGTAATGGTATTCATAATACCTCGACGTTGTAAAGATGGATCTTTTTTTTATATGACATTTTCTGGAGTAGATCTAACAAAATATATTCTCTTACCTTTGTAGTAAGTGACACTGAAAATTTCCCACATTTTGAGCACGTGAGATGTTCACAGTCAACACAGATATTAGTTCCGGTTTTATTGAGTTCAGATGGTGGTTTGTTCACATCCACGGCATCACAAATAGTCTCCTTATTACAGATTGGGCACTTGAGGAAGCCTTGTTCACTGATATCTGTTAGACTAGCTTCACGTTCAATCCTAGTCGCATATTCTATATAATCTTCTTCTAGTTGCCTGCAAATATACAAATATACACATGAACTTCTAGATGCTTTGCCATTATCAATAACACCCCTTGCTTTCAACAATTTCAGGTAGGTTATTTCTTGGGATTGTGGACGTGGAATCTCCACTCATCACCTTTGTTGGTTTGTTCTAATGAAAGAAAGGGGTTTTGGACTAAAACGTACATGTATTTGGTGAACTGGCCACGGGCACATTTAGATTGATTTAGTAGTATCACTAGAAAACACAATTTTATCATTATATACAATAATTAATTCACAAGAGGTGTTGCTAACTATTGTATGAGTATCGGGGACACTTATCACTTCCAATAGCCTTTTCGCAGATTTCCCCCAATACACGTACAAAAACTAGAAAACCTCTGTAATGAATATTTTTACAATTTCAGACTACAAACTTGTATCTGGAAGACTACGGACTCGGAAAATAAGTTTTAAGAAATCTTCAAACAATCAGTGGAATTTCCTTCTTAATAGTTGACCCGAATACGAACATTACAGACAATAGAACAATAGTTGTAGAAGTTATACCTTTTACACCGACAACTAATTGGTCCCATAATATGTACTGCCCAATTTAATTTAACCTATTGTCTACACGTATATGTATAACTGTGGAATATGATCAGGCATTAACTTATTTAATCATTATTTAAACCTTTTGACATCATATTTTCATTGCCGCCATTTAAAATGATAACTATGATACACTCGAGGAACTAAATCTCAAGGGTTTGTTGATCATGTCAAAGACCCACTTCAAGTAGCAACATTTCTCACGCCTATGGAGGTCAATCGTATTCAGAATTAGATGCTATGTACTTATGTCTAATACATACGACACGATACATCTGTGCAATGTTCAAAGACAAAATACTTCTTTTACTTATGTCATAATACGTCTAATTCATAATGCAAATGTTGAATTACATAAAACCACCGACAGAATACCTAAAATGATACGTGCAATGTCCTTTAACTTTCAACATTGTACATTGAACAAAGCATAATTGTCTTTGCGTCTTTTACATTGCACTAGTTACGTTACATCTTCGTCTTAGTATCTTCTACATTGCATTAGTGAACGTGTTTTATCCCGACTGCATTATCTTTTTGTGACCTGTGGGCGGAGCCTATCAGCAATATTAAATCATACACAATAACTTCTCCCCCATGTAGAAGATACTAAGACGAAGATGTAACGTAACTAGTGCAATGTAAAAGACGCAAAGACAATTATGCTTTGTTCAATGTACAATGTCGAAAGTGAAAGGACATTGAACGTATCATTTTAGGTATTCTGTCGGTGGTTTTATGTAATTCAATATTTGCATTATGAATTAGACGTATTATGACATAAGTAAAAGAAGTATTTTGTCTTTGAACATTGCACAGATGTATCGTGTCGTATGTATTAGACATAAGTCCATAGCATCTAATTCTGAATACGATTGACCTCCATACACGTCCTCATGTTTAAATGTTTTTCAGAATGTCTCTACATTGAAATGAAATCACACAGGAGATCCATTTCAATAGACATTCCTTTAATCATTGAAACACTGTAAAAGACTCATGGCCACAAGTTTGATAGTCCAGAATAGCTGCTTAATTTAAATGAAAAATAACACGATGTTGGTCACAACTTTTCAAACTCTGATATTTGTCTGTTATCCAAAGCTGAAATTCATATTTCCAAACTGAGGCACAAAACAAGTACATGATTAGTTTGAACTGATTTCAAAATATCCCTTCCATTCAAAGAACCAGAATATTTGCACAGTATGTTACCAAGATGTCTTATCCAGTCCAGTACACAGAAGCAATAGAACCACGAGATTCAAACAGCTACGTATAAAGCACAAAGTGTTAAGATATGAGGGTGTTGACATTTACAACCAGAGAACTATTCAAAGTGATTGAATACAATTGACATTTAGACTAATAGTAACCCTATATATATTTAATGATTTCTAAGTAAAATAAGAATTTGAAAACTACCCAGACGCAACTATGCAATTATTATGCTCTTCAAAATTGAGAGTAAAAAAGCTTAAATGCGATAGTTGGCGCGTTTCAGTTTTCATTTTAGACATACGATATTGGGTAATAAATAAGGTATAATATAATAAGAGTAACGTAATGGCAGAAGCATTGACGTCATTACTACCATTTTGTTCCATTTTGAAATTCATATTTAAATGTATTAGGGCTTGTCGAAATATTGACAAACCAATATTATGAATGCATATTGATATACCCTTTTTTTTACCTTTCTTTATCTGTTAGTTTAACAAGACAGGTTGTGTAGTGAAGCTCTTCCCCCAAACAGGGGTTACAAGGATCTCTATCTATGGGACCTCAAGTTTTTATACAGGCTGTGCACGTTTAATATCACTCTTTGCACACTGTTAAGCGTTGCCTAGCTTTAGCCCAATAGGAGAACAGCATGATGATACACATTACTCTGTTAATGATAATGTGTTAAATATAAATGGGTGTTACAAGAGAAGGAAAGCACTATGATTTAGTGTCTAGACTTTCTACAAGATATGAATATTTGATAGAAGTTCAGATTAATTACAGTCAACGTCCACAAAACTAATGTCGATCGACCTAGTGTGGTGTATGTCAACTTCAGACATGGTGGCAAAGTTAAATGCTTCTACATGAATATTTTGAAAATAAATGAATTTAACTCTAATGTCATGTCGTCTATGGTCTAAAGGCACATGGAAACAAATGGAAATGAGGATGATATAAAATTAATGAAATGTTACATCCTTCGGGTACCTTGCTGAAACAATGAGCTTTCTGCTTAGGATTGGAATAATGAACACGGGCAACACAATTAACTGTGTAATGTGATTTTTCATCAGTATCGCTACAATTTCCAACAGTTGAGATATTTATGATATATATTTTATATAACTTGTTGTTTACGGGGTTCTTGTTTCGTTTTTCAAATGTGTACACAAATATTTGTTTTTGTCAGTAATAACTCTCTGTGTGTTTTAATTGTCGGAATATGTTAAACCTATCCATTCTGGTGTCGAAGAACTTATAGCCCCGTCACGCAGGACTGCGACCATGTTACGTCTCTTGTCTAAAGACAATCCGTTGCGATATCAACGGCGATTATTGACGACAATTTTCTACACACTAAAAGCAACACCACGTTAATGCGACCACGCTCTGAGCTAGTATTCCGTCGCCGTAACAGCTCAGTAAGGACGCCTTTCCGGAAGAAACTATCATTAGAGAAATCAGATTCATTTTTTATGTCTCAATGTGTCACTTCTATAATAGATGGATCTAATGGTTAGTGACTATTAAGTCCTCTACGATTGTACCGTGTCTGAATCTGGTTTGCAAATTGTTCTCTAATATATAGTTTTCTTTTAAAAGTCCGAGCAAAATATCCATTATCGTATTTGATTTTCGGTTGACTGTAATAATTCGATTTGGGTTTATCATCTCTCGTCATGCGCAATGTCTCTGCTATTAAGTGTAGAATATAAAACAAAGCAACAATTACCGTTGAATATATCGGTCAATAATGTTCATAGACTCGAATGACCAGCGACAGTACTGAATATACGTAGATATTGTGACACGGTTGTCCGGTGTCATATTGATCTCGCCTGAGGCACATTTTACTATGGTTACTTGAGCATGGTAGATTCAGTCCCAATGAATCCTGATAACGAAGCCTTGAAGAACCACTGCCTCAACTTTTGAGTATTGAATCGTTTTGCCTGAACTGAGATGATAATGAAACATTTTCATCTTGATGTTCGGTTAAATGCTCTGAAGAAGGAAAGGCAAGGCGTCTGATATCTGAGGTTGCCCGAATTTCTAACTTAGTTATGAGAATTTTGCAACTCTTCGAAACACTATTGTTATTGGCAGAGTATTTTCACTCTTTCTAGAACACATGAGACTACCCCCCTTAGGAGATCCACAAGTATTCAGTTTAATTTACGGGATGTACTGTTTTCACCCGATGTTGGGTGAGATTTTCGGCTAATGGATATGTTATGTTTGCATGGATTTTATTATTTCGATTTTTTTTTTTTTAATTTCAATTATCATAGTTATCAACTTTAGTCATACATAGCTTTTCTCCTTTTTTTCATCATTGAAAACATCTGAATGACTTTGTCGAAATCAACATCTTTGGCAAAATTCCTTTCTATATTTATCAAAGATAAATTTGAGATGTAAAATATAATCATACGAATGACATTCGGGCAGTGATTTCGATCCTTAAATAATATGAATTATGAAATATTATTATAGGAGAATACAATCGGGCTATCAATTTAAAAAAAAATACAGTTATAGTATAGGATATTCGGGCAAAGATATGGTTTCATTTTTAAATTCCAAAAAAAAAAGAAATAATAAAATCGGGCCGTTCAAAAAAAAAAACTAGCCTTCGGGGCTGCGAGGGGGGCGGCTGCGCCCCCCCCCCCCCTTTGGCTCCGCCACAGCCTATTTTGCATCTAAAGTACGAAGAGTTTTCTAATTAACTGGTATTTTCAACTGTGAAGATTTCAATACTCTAAAGGGTGATCAGACCCATTCTCATTACCTTTAATCCACACGGATAAACATCAAAGGAGTAGCTTAAGTCGCCTTTGCCTTGAACTTGTAAAAAAGCAAAATAATCCATACCCCCTCCCCGTCCGTCTTCACGATTTCGTATCAAATGTCAGCCCAAATGAAGCATCTGCAATGCAGGACAAAAAGTCAAAGAAAAAATCACAACTCGAAAAACGGAAGTAATTTCCTTCACTAACAGACGTTTACTGTAGCGTGCTTGATCTGATAAATTCTTCACAATTTTTCTTATAGAACACCATGTATGGAATTAATCCAGCCAGCCACCAGTAAAACAGAGTATATATTGATCTTAATGACAGATTGTAAACCGTTTAACTACCTTTTAATACCTTTTAATGCTCATCATATGGTACAATGTTGTAATTAAATGTCACTATTCCATTTATTAATTTATTTATTTAATTTGCCTTGAAGAAAAAGAATTATAGTAAAATGATATCTTGTACAGTTTCTGAGTGAAAATTGAGTAACCTTTTGATAATTTACCTTTAATTGGATCGGTTATCGATTTATGCTTCGTTCAAGTTCAATGCGGTGATAGGTGAACGGTTTTCATGGTGGCACAAGACTCCATTTGAGTTCATTAGAAATTCGCTGCTGTTGTGTCACAATATGGTAGAAGGCAACAAAAGCTTCATATAGCAATAAGCGGGATGTGGAGCTCCAAGAAATATTAAACCCTGTTATGAACTGGGGTTAACAAGTGCTCAAAGTTTTAAGCTTTAAAATTTTAAACAAAAAGAATATGGGGGCGAGGAAACGGAAACAGACGTAGATCTTTTTATGCAATCAACCTCCATTCTTCAAGCTAATGAACCTACTTTCATTGTCTGAAGAGTTCTACGCGTCCAATTCACCGTCCTCAGAGAATCAGTAAAGATTGATTGTTCTTTTATTTAATAACGAGTGGAATCAAATTAGTCCAATTTATTCTCAGAATTCCTGGAAGTACCAATCAAAATCATCAATGATGAAGATTATCTGTAGACTGGCGGTTTTGAAATTTTCACGGAAGCTGGTGTTCATTAGATTTCAATGTGAAAATCAGCATCCATACAATAATTCTTATCTGAGTGAACAATATTAATAAGTGAACAAAGTGCTTTTCGTTCTGCAAAAGCAGAAAGAAGACCCCAAAAGTCTTGAGGTTCTCAAATAATACAAATGTGCTACATTTCCAACAGTTGTTGGAAATTATATTGATCCCATCTCCTATACCTCTATGTAGTTTGTTGGAAATATTTAAAATTGTCATACAGATAAAATAGTTGTCAACCTTGTAGCTTTGTGCCGTTTGCATAGGTTGTTCACCTCAAAGATCTCTCGACGGTCGGAAAAAAGTTGGTCAATTCCTGTCTTTACACCTCTATCGGTAAAAAGACATTTGCACATCAGTGGCGCAGCCAGGTTTACGTCAGAGGGGGAGCGAGATATCTGGAAATTGCCCGAATCTGGAACCTAGTTATGAGATTTTTGCCTGAAAAACTTGTCTTCGGCTCCGCCACTGTTGCACATTATTTCAAAGCGAATTTGAATATCAGATTCAAAACAGTAACAGTTTGCCACTTTATATACTCGTATTATAACTGGAATATTACGTCCTTAATCACTGAATATTACATGTTTTAAAAAACTTTAATACCATCGTCTGCTAATCTCCTCAATACTTCTACAGAATTAAATAGAGTCTTCTTAATTCTCTACTTTAAAAGCGCGCCAAATGTCAAAGTTTAGGCGGGAATTATACTGGTACATATAATGACAATTCATATTCTTAAATGGTTAGTGTAGTTTAATCCTCGCCAGTTCCTAAAATTAGGCCCAGCAGACATGGTGAGCAAAATTATTTGGAATGATGGTTTTCACAATAACAGAACATTATCATTGCCGAGTCTGATATTCTCCAGGTCGCAGTTCCCCAAAAATATTGATTGAGAAGGGTACACTTTCACTCTACGAATTGCAATGACAGTATAGGCCAATATTTCATTCGCGACACATATGGCCGAGTACCGAGTAATTTTATAGTTTTAAAGGCGTCTTGCACCTTTTCAATAGATTTCAATTCTCGACTTTTGTTTCAAAAACTTATCATAGATCAACAGACATTCCATGGATCAGTCGATTGTTTAATTAACCAGGACTTGGATTGTTGCTTGTATTATGCTCATTTCAAAGAAAATCCCAACATAAGCAAATGACGTAGAGCTGAATTTCAGCGGTTGCTCAAGTCTACATACAAATTTACTTTTATTGGAAAAGTTAAAAACATCTACATGTTGTGTCTATTCAGAATGATTTGTAAGTAACAACCCTTCTTTGTCCATCAAACTCTCTTTGCTATTTGCAGTCCTTATTCCATCAAAGACAAATTAGTCTTGTACTTCAAGACCACTGTATGCTGGCTTTTATCATCGAGATGAATTACAAGATTGTTTCAAGTTTAAGTAACAAATTATTCTAAGGTTCAAGACAAATTGGATTGAAGAAATTGGACAAGACTTTTAGTTCAGACAAATTCTATATCTGTTTTCTTTCAAATTCTTTAAAGTGGCAAAATCTGATTTTAAATAAAACTTTCAACTGCCAATATAAATACAAGGTGTTCATAAACGGTTTTAAGTCAGACCGCAATTGAGTAGATAGTTAATAAAACTACACTGTAAAAAAAATTTCCTTCCATTAACAGAAAAAATTCCGGCAGCTGATTTACCAGAATTTAAATTTTGCCTTCAGTTATATAACAGAATTTCTTGTAAAATATTTGCTTTAAATAACAGAAATATTTTACTACAAAATCTGTTAAATTACAGAATGACTAATAATATTTCCTGTAATTAACAGAAAATAGGAAGGATATTCTGGTAAATCAGCTGCCAGAATTTTTCTAATATTTCCTGTAATTTAACAGAAAAATAGAGAGAATATTCTGGTAAATCTGCTGCCGGAATTTTTCCTTCCAGTTCTGTAAAATAACAGAATTTTAAAAAGGATATTCTGGTAATAAATCTGTTGCCAGAAATCATTTTCATTTTACTGTAAAAAAACAAAACATTTCAACTTTATGTGTTTATTGGTATTATTTGTGCATCTAAAATAATCAGAGAAAATGATGTTAACTATACCTTTAATTATACATACAACTGAAAATGTGGGCGTATAAAAACAATCTCTTGCATAAAAACAAATGATGAACTTGAAATACATACTCATCACTAATAACATCTATAACATTCTGATAACTAATGACATCTTTTAATGATATTCTCATAAGTAATGACATCTTCATAACGTTCGTATTTAACTAATTTGGATTTAATTAATGTCTTTTTTTTATTTATGTTGACACTCTTTTCTCCACATTGCCCATATTTTATTAATATTGACAGAACCTGTGGTCCAGTAATTCTACTACTTCACTTTTTTTAGTGTTCCATAAGGTTATAAGACTCCATCATCCAGCGCAATACTGTTTATGATGCAACTCTAATCATTATTATAAGGCCTAATTGTTTTTGATGTGCACAGTTAATTGTTGCTCGTTCGAAAGTCAGGTCAACTCTCATAATGCTCCGTAACTTTTAGCTGGTAAATAATGGCAGAAACTCTAAAGGAAGGGAAAAGGTGACATACCTGAAAAGATAAATTTAAAATGAGAAAATATTTGTTGTGCTAATGTACTGCAGTAGTGTAGTAATAGTAGGGCACTGGATCTTTTAGTTCAATAAATCCAATTCGCCCTCGTTTATGAATTTTGTAATGCCTCGCCCACGTAGTGGGTCCTAACATTGAGTGTAAACGGTTAAGGTTTATTGACAAGAATATTAATGACAGAATTCTCATTCCTTATATTCTTGTACTCTGGTGCAATCATAACCGAAAAAGGCTGTAAGTACAAAAAAAAAGCGAGGACGTACAAAAACAGAAAAAGAAATTATAAATTAAAAATAATAAAATAGTAAAGGCATAAGAAAGTGGATGGAATTTAAGATCATGATGCAATGACACACTGTCACTTATCATGGATGGCCGTACAACATAATTTCTTAAAAGCAGATTGCACAGTTTGACATTCCAGACATCGATAAGACATTGCAAATGTTATTAATAGTAGGTACAAACATTTTATATAGTGTCACATGTGCAAAGTTGGTGGGAAAACTGACTTGAGGAATCTATGCATAATTTGGCGCCATTTTGTCGGGTTTGTTTACATTTTGGTAAGAGTTTTTCAGGCAGCATGAAAAAACATAAAATTGCAATAGAAATTATGGATCCTGTGATATTTCATATCGTCGGTGGCTTTCTTATGTAATCGGGTATAAACTTACATTGCGGTTGGCTAAACCTGAAGATTTGAGATATGAATTTGAGGACTTCATTGCTATGAAGAATTATTAATTTTTCTACTCTCTTAGACAGAAGAGTTCTAAACAGAAAGATGACTCTTGACAAGACTGATCTAAGTTTCAGACCACAAATACGTATAAAGTGATAAAATGATAACATTACAAATTTACTTAGGCAATAATTAAAATACACTCACCTTTCTAATTTGTATTCAGTGATCATTTCCACTCTACCCAAGACCAAGTAAGCTAAGCCTAGTCTAGTTCATCGTGTAGGATAAATTTAAGTCATTTTGTCGTTGTCCCCACACGCTTAAAATTCAGTAGAACATTTTGCTGTTTTTGACAAAGGGTGATAATAGAACAGGAATGAGTGGTGGAATATCGGGTCAGCATTTCAAGTTCTCCATGCATCTCACCATATTAAATTTAATTTAAGAAATTCACAAAAACCTTGTATTGTTTTGATGTGGGATAAGATGGCGGCGTGACGATAGACTGACCTCGTGTCTTTACCGATGACGTCATACCTACTTTGATTGGCAGGTCGAAACTATCATAATGCAAAATCACTTTTTCCGTAAATTAACAGCAATCCTGTTATAATTTAAGGAAACATAAAGTTCCTGTCAAAAAAACAGTATGACCACGCATGCGCAGACTTCGCTTATCTACAGACAAGTTTGGACATACATGATAATAACACAGAATTTACGTAAATTTACTGACAAATAACGTAATTGTTCTTAAATGACATGCGACCAAGATTAATTTACGTAAAATAACATATTTCCTTATTGCGGAACTAACATTCTGTTAATGTAAGAACAAAGTCCGTAAATCAACAGAAAAGTATGTATATCAGCAGAAATTTACGTATATCAACAGAAAATATGAAGTATATTTCTGTAAAAAAAAAACGGACTTTTTTTACAGTGTAATGCATTCGTCCTGGCAAAAGTTGTCTAATTTCACAATGTAAGTCGTAGTCCGTATTCATCAACGCTATCAAGAGAAATAAAACTCTTTGAAAGTTCATTGTACATATGCTGTTAAATCATGCTTTGAATGGTTTATTCGATTCACTAGAATCACATCAATTTGGTGTATTATGGAGGAACTGCTCGATTCAGTAACTTATTCCCCTGTATTTGATTAACAACTCTCGTTCATATTCTGCTTAAACCACGAACCCGAACCACTTTATTCCCAGTTTATCAATTTTAATCACGTTTATAAGATTTAATTCTGCAGTAAAAACGACTTTAGATCGATATTTTCCTGCTCAAATAATTTGATAGAAGGTGGAAGATATGATATATTTGACAGATCTGTAACTGGTCGTGTAGTATTATCGGCAAGGAGGATTTATTCTGTGAGTTTCTAGTTTCCAGAATGTTTTTTAGTTTCTGCCTTGGAAATAGACAGGTTCAAATTCATAAAATAGGAGTTGTGGGAACTCTCACCAAATTCTCGATATTCAGTCTAGCTCTAGTGACCATCGTTATCTATGCCAGTAAAATGTAGTATTTCACAATAGTTCCAATGTGTAACTGTAAAACTATTGTGTGATCGAAAAGAAAACATAACTTTTTGTCCGATGGATTTTATAACAAATGCGATGGATATAAGTAACAATTGGTTGAATGAAAATCACCAAATATCACAAAACAATGCAATCTTTTTAATTAGAAAGGCGATGGTAATCAGTAGTCAGGTTTCTTCGAGCCAACAACAATATATCGTGATTTATCAACGATGTAAGTCAGGGTAGACCTGCTGGCTAACCTGAAGGTCCAATGTACAAGCATAGACCGAGCATACCTTTTTTTTCAGTTTCCCCTGTCAGTAATACAGGTCAGAATGGCTTAATTGGAAAAAGTGTCTAGTCGTTGGGAAGTACTTAAGGATGTGCATGTGAAGGATTCCTCGACAGGCCTAACAAAATTACCCTCATTGCACACTGCATGCCGTCGCCCGTTTTCAATAGACTTACTAGATGTAACAAGTAGGATATAAAACATCATTTCATTTCATTTTAACTGTGTATGAAGTTATTCTACTAGTTTAAGGGATAGATTTCACCAAACGTACTTGAACACCGATAACGTGAAGACGGTCACAAAAAATAACTAATAATTCTCCGTTTCTCTGAGCGAAAATCTCGTTGGAATTGTTATTCATTAAAAAATATCGACTGGTTCACCTTATTAATTAGAAACCTTACAGAAATCGATTGCTTTACAAATAACCTTCATCAATAAATCACAAATTATACAATATATTCTAATAATCACGTACTCTTTTAACTCGTCTTTTTACTAATAGACTTCTCGGGAATGCACGTACAGATTTGACCTAATTAATTGAACTATACGTATAATCAAATTTTAACACTTATACGAAAAAAATCACGTTTTATTCATATATATTCAGATTCTTTGATAACCTACAATGGATCTACATGCACGGAATATTCAATCAAAGCCTATGTAATACATATATAACCAGTTCTTAAATACTTAAATACACATGCATTCTGACTGTCAATTGATCACGACTGTGCTTAATGGTCAACGATTACGTATTGACACAGAGAATAATTGCAGTATCTGTGATGCCGAAGACATTCTTCACTTTTGATTGATTGGTAGAGGTTCCACAAAATTTAACTCAGTAGTTCTATATCTATATCGCTTGTTTTAATATGCAACACCATCGGTACTTGGACGCTTTTTTCTTATTATTGAAAATGGAAAGATATTGAGAGTTTATGTTCAGCATGTATTCTCCTGGTTTGGTGACTATATGAAGGGGCAAACACCATTCAGTATGCAGACTAGATGGGGGATTACTGGACATTAACCTATTCTTTTTCATTTTAAAAAGCCAATGGAAATTTAACATGTCCACGAAACCAGAAGTTGGGGTTTAGTCCCATCCAAACTTCGCTTTTAACAATGTCATTTCCTTTGACCTACATCATTGGCAGTTTGAACTTGAATTAAATGGTTTTTATCATCTGCTTTTGATTGGACTAATGAAGACGATGAATTAACTTTAATGCACTATGAAATGTAATCGCTTTATATAGAATGGCTTTCAAGTAAGCGTAATTGTATGTAACAATGGTACTTCCCTGCAATAAAAAGACATTAATTTTAACGGCAAAGAACCAGAGTGAAGAGAATTGGTCGGCAAATATAATTAAAAGTCAATACTGTTCTACTTTCAATTTATCAAACCAGGTTAATCGTTTAATCATTATATTCTCATTTAGCCACGTGACCGTTCCTTATTAACTATTTATAGTATCATGGTGATAATTGTTGTATCCAATCAATCAGTTGGTTGGATGAACCGATTGATCATTCTGCTTGGCTTTCACTTTTCACTCCATGTCTGACAACAACTATGCCCTTAACTGAAATAAATCAATAATTGTGCATAGTTATCGCTGGTTCTCTTTGGACTATCCCTACATCTTTCTGTGTTTTTAAAGTTCTCGTTGTACTTTTACCAATCATAACAAGGTGAAAGAAAAGAAAGGCAAAAGAAGATACAACAAATTTGAACTTAAATAACTGCTTAAATACTTGCTGGACAAACCTCTTGGCATTGATCATTCCCGCATTACCCGTACCAATTTAAAGCATGATAAAGAGTCCATACTTCGAGCCCATTTCTAAAACTAGGTGTTATGAATGGGCAGCGTGATATGAAATCCAGCCAATTAGATAGAACTGTTACGAATAATTGTGACCCGTGTACAAAACAAAGCGTGTCTCACTTCTATCGGTAACCACATGTAATAAAATTTAGTCCTGTGCAGATCGATTTGATTATTTTGGTCAATGAAACAACATCAATGTTTAATTAACAATGTTTTTGTCAACTAATTATAAACATAGAATGTACATTAACCCTACACCAACAGGTTGTACTTGGCGCTCCTCGTAATCAATATAAAGTCATTGTTTATTTTACTCCAGGCGAGGAAGCAATCATTGTTCATTAAAAAATCACCGTCGGTATGGAATCGATTCCCTGGTATTCTTGTAGAACAGAACAGTCCAATAGGACAAAGAAATGTTTCTGACAATAGATTTTAGACTTATAGACAATAAATTTGTTGAACTTTTGCGGGATCTTAAATAGAATGTCGATTATCAGAAAATATACGATTTCATAAACAAATGCAAAACAGTCGATAGCCTACAGGAATAGCTGAACTCATACAATCCAATTCAGCATGTGTAACGCTTCTCAGCTCAGGTTTAGTCACAGGCGACCAGCTTTCTTTACAACTTCAAAAACAAGAAATATCTCTTTCATCAAATAATTTGGTCGACAAGTGTTATGAAATCAATGACAATTGCTGTGAAAAAAAAAGTAGTCGGGCGTCTTTCTAACTTTCGTATTCGGAGATACACTTCATTTTGATGCCACCACGAATTTTTGAAAAATTTGAAAAATGCAAAAAAGCACATGTAATTAATTCAAAATCACGATTTTCTGCAACACACGAGTTAATCTATCATACACGCATTTATATTAACTGAATCAGGGTAACCCGACCTCAATAGAAACATCAATCACTACAATCATTAGGGACAAACTCCTTGGCGTTTTTTACATTTTCTACCAGTTGGCTTGTCCTTTGATCGATTTTGTGCATTCATAGTAATATTTTTACTATGAATATCAGGAAATATTTCAAAGATAGGCTTGCCTTTCATGCTCCATAAATCTTTTGTAAAGCTCAAAGTATAATGATAATAATAAATGATTTGTTAGATCTAGTTTTTGCTCAAGTGACCTCGAATCAGTCATCATTTCTCTTTATGAAATGAAGTTTTAGTTTTAACGAAACGATAGATTGAAGACAGACAACGTCATTATGTATACATACAAATACAAATTTGAATTGAATCTCCGTGGGAGTCTTGCTATGAAACTTCAAACTGTCTTAGGCTGATAGTTGTTGGAAATATTGACGTTGATTGAAGTAGGTTTGATTGACATCTCATGAGTTTGTGGTAGAAAAAAGATTATTATCATTAACTTGACTTTTGTGTTTCAAAGGCCTTGTTCACGTACCCAGAAAATGTGTTGTTATTTGCAATTAGACAAATAGTTTTGATGTGCAATGAGGATTGGACGACGTTTTGACAGTGCCTCAAAATGCTGGTTTTACATTTTTATTGTAAACCTTATTTTAGCAACTACAAAGTGTTTTCAGTTCCCCTTTTCAGATAGGATAGATGAAGTGAAAAAACCACGCATAACGGAGAAAAAACTACGCTCTAAAGTCTGTCTGATTTGCGATATGCTCGGATGCCTGCCACTAACTAACCTTGAATCAATAATTGAACTTTAGAAAGCGAAGAATAATAGCAGAATAAATGGCCTTCAGATGTGCATAATAACTGATAGGAGGAAACCGCATTCCGAAGATTTCATCTCGACCCTTATGTCACCTCTCGCCTTGAGATGTCCTGACTAGTTGAACCACAAAATATCAGAACAATCTGTAAACTGTGGGAGGAAGAAAACGATATAAAACTATAGTGTGAAAATATCAGATAAATCCAAGTTGTCCTACACACAATATAACAGCGTATCTTTATATATTTATCAATCATCTCCTGATAGGTATAATGATATGAAGGCGGGTACAGACGCATTTATTTATAAAAAAGGAAAAGAAAGGGAAAATCGACACCAATTATGGAAGAAGCTAATTTGCCTTATTGGAATTCAATCGAATTAAACCTTAGCATGTGTATCGCTAATACATGTTCCTATCTACTGTCTACTTTTAAAGCTCTTAGAAATACACACTTGTGACGTCAAAAAGCATTTACCCGTTTACCTACAGGAGAAATCTGGTTACTTTTGAAACTGGATATCTTGTCCAGCACTTCAGGCAAAAAAAGGTTTTCTGGGTTAGATTCAAATAACAAATATTGAAACAATCCTCAAGGCCTTCTTTGATGCAATGGTCAGAGATCTAATTAGAGTATATATTTACAGACGGTTTCTTTTTTAAAAAAATGTTTGATACAACATTTTTAGACATCAACACACAATACATGTATACAACAAACCAAGATCATAAATCAAACGAGACTGAAGTATCCCTGAGGCTGGACCAGTATTGGCTCCATTCCATTGTTAGGTAGCCTACCAGTGGAACTAGACGTTTGAAAGAATGGAGGGGAATTGAAAGGCAGTCGACTGATAGATCAGTTTTTAAGATTCGCTGGGATTTTTCCAGGTGACGAGAGAAATTTAATGAATGGCTTTTCAGATGACTTGTGGAAAAACAAGGATTATTTGGACACGACAATCATGTTCTGTAACTGACATTAGACTCCAAAAACAAAAAATGGAAGTTAACCAGTGCTAAATAGAGAACATTCATAAGAAACTGTTTGGCTGAAGGTAACGCACGATCTACCATCACTTTGAACAAGAGAAGTGCTCTTCTGCGGCCTTTGATTCTTTTAGCAAATTGATCACGATTGTGTTACATGACAATTTCCTTGTAAAGGTAAAGAATATCACACCTTCCCCCTTCCATCCACTCCAGAGAATAATTCCGATATCTGTGATGCCGAAGACGTACATCCTGCCTATCTCGACTTTCACCAAGATTACTGGTATGGCTCATCACATATGTGCACTGGAAACAACAATAAATTTTGATTATTTGATGTCGTTTCGTTCCAGACCATCATCATAACAAAATTTAACCCAGTCTATATATGGGTCGCTCATTTTAATATGCAACACCATCGGTTATTGAACAAATTGAATAACAGGTATCGATGAAAAAAATATTGGCCCGCATTGTCAAGTGTTTGTTTGATCTAACTAACTCGCATTTCCTTGATGGTAAACTAGAATCATCCTATAAGCCATCAAATATCTCTATATCATCAATTTACCACGAAGAAGATGATGAAGATCAATGAGCTAATTTCTAACTCCCTTGCTGGGTATATAATGTCATATAACCTATAGGACAGTTCGCTTTCTCTGTGTTATATTTCACAGGATGTTGCTCAGATATGGAATTATTGTCGCTTATGGAATATTTTATTCTCATGAAAGATTCTATTTCTATTTCCAGGAGCAGCTACCCAACTTGAGAAATGCCAAAGGTATTTACAGAGCTATGTGTCAGACATTTTTCAAGTTGTGCTTGTTTGCTTCCATACACTCTCTAATAGAGTTTCTATTGTGATTGGCTTTTATGTAAGTTTACTTTGACGAATGTTCCACGAAAATGTCCTACTTTATGCACCGACTGACAGACTATATTTATTGTCCTATGTGACAATATCCATTTCCTGATGACATATTACTCTGTAGTGCACAACAATGTTGATTGCATCTCGGCTGAATGTCAAAGAGATAGCCAGAGTATATGTCCTTGGGAAACAGGTCATTTTAGATTATATATGTATCAGCTGGAAGTTATGGCATCAATAATTAATTGGTACTGAATCTTTGACTTTTTTTTCGTGATCTTAACCTATTGTTTTAAATAGCTTCAAGTTAAAGGGACAGATACTTCTTTTTTTGTTAACAATCATACTTTAGTCTCAGAAACGTAAATATTTTAGCTAAACCAATCAGTAATAATGTCCACAGCTCATCGTCGAAATTTGAGCCTTCAAGTCCATGTTTGTCTAGAAATATCCGCGTTTGAATGTTGAAATGTCGACTCTGTGATATATAGAAAAGACATTTATTGAAATAGTGAGTAAAATTCCTGATTTGAAGTATGTTTCCCTACATGTCTAGTACTTCTGAAGACTATTTACATATATTAGACTAAAATCAACTCTCCAAAATGCCGCATCTCTCCCTATTAAAGGAAAATCAAACCACCATCAAGACACATACTTTGCATAATTAAGAAACTGGGTCATCCATCCTTCACGAATGCATCCCTCTCAGGACTCAAGAATTCTGGCAAAATGACAACATACAATCAAGAAATATATTAGATTGACAAAAATGAAACTAATGAAATGAACTTACCGAACTCTTGATTGCTCAGCCGATTGCATATCCTTGGCTCTGTCCATTACAGCCTTAATCTGGGCGATTTCCTCCGCCGTCAGATGACTGAGGTCGGGTTCCGGGGGCTCCATTGGAGAGGGTGCACGGGTTGAATGACGGGATGAACCGGGTTTATTGTCAGTGTTTACGGAATAATTAGACTGGTAATCCTGATAGTCATAATAATCAGACAGAGGCGTACTACATTCTGACAACGTGCTCTCTTCGTTTCCCATGTCACACAATTTTATGAATTCCTGCAAAACTCTTGGATCCTGGAAGTCTTGAAGCTTCCAAGTATTTCTCAATACCTTGAATGGATGCAGAATTTCCTTCACTACAATGTTATTGGATTGTAGAATGTGCTGCAAACGAAGAACTCGCTCCGAAAGTAATTTTATTCGCAATTGACTCAAAAGAACGTCGCTTGGAATCCAAACGTCACAAAATGTTGGTTCAAACAATTGTTGTTGCTTCAAAAACCAGAATTCAAAACATCTCAACACAGAAATGACAGCTATAAGGCACAGAAGACACACTACAATACGATCCAAACAGCACAAATTATTAACATAGGCACAAAAAGTCACTAAAAGATGCATAGAATTCTCTCATGTGACGTCAAGAAGTTTCGGTTACTACGTCAACGTTTTTTAAGTGATTCAACAATTCGTCTGCTTTGATTATGTGAAGAAGAAAACCGATTGAACGAATGCGACGCCATTTTGAATTATGGTATCAACGAACGATTGTTGTAGAGAGTAAACTGTAGGTTCTGATCAATACAGCACGGCAGATCACAAACGTTTAATCCTGGAATATAATTAATCCTCCATTTTACCATAAATATGGTTCATATTCAGCTTGATATGTCTCTAATTCACATGAATGTGGAGGGTTCTCGACGCCTTAAATCTACAGGCTTCCCTAATCACACCGCAGTGTTTCGAAGCCAAGTCGATACCAAACATTAATTCTCCAAGACTCTCAGAAACCGGCAAGTTGTCAACTTGGCACCGATCGATATTCCACTACGCTATAGACTACTATAATTATTCCATCTTATAAAATCAACCTTTTTTACACCACAGAAGCCGATGCCTATAACAAACACAGATCGAAGTCTATATGCTTGATTAGAGTGAGAGACAAATAGATGAATGAGTTTATATCATGGATGAATGAAGGAAATAATGATAAATGAACTAACGTCAGTGCTGGTGATTGTGAGGCATAACCTAATGTCTTTTCCTTGTGTCCAGGTTAGTAGCCTAATTCGACTGGCTATATATGATTTTGAGGACAAGACCTAATGATTACAATAAAGGAACAGACTCCCTAATAAATGATTTAAAAAGTTAAAAGGGAAATTCAACAAAGGGGGCTAATTACAGTTGTAATTATGAATTAATTATGTCGATATCCTAGACACCCATTGACCACCTGTTTTATCAACTATAAGATTGTTTGGATGCTCAATTATTTCTAGGTCGGCCCGAAATCCAATCCATGTGCTCGTAAAGGAAATTGAATTATTATTTTGTCCTATGCAGGCCCGTAGCCAGATTTGATTGTTCGGAGGGGCAAGTAATATATCCGGAGGACAATGTTGTAGAATGTTTAGTTGCAGTAATGGGATTGAATAAAGGACGAACATCAGTATCCTTATAGGTTCCAAAACAACTCTCTGAAGTAAAACAAATAAATTTCTACAGCTAGCTTATCTGAACCTTGCTGAGATAGACCTACTGAAGATCCAGTTGACAGTATAACTGGCAAGCACATCTATTTTACAGTCTCGAACATTCCCCTGACTCGACGTCAATGGGTAACTTTAATAAGTTACAACCTATGAGGACTTTCTCGAGATTTTTATGTAACAAGCATTGCTCCTCAATATATCTAGGCTCTGATTCTGGACAAATCGTGATTGACTTTCCTTTGTTCTTGACACCAAAGTTTTTGAGAGCTCAAAAATAATAAATGACCTCAGTACGAAATTATATAAGTTGCCGATACTTTCTAAATACCTGATGTAATTCCGCAACTGTGATGTTGAATTTATTTTCCCTTTTGTTAATGTGACCTAAGTGACGACCTTATAAATATAATATATTTAGATAACAATGTCGCTGTGGTAGACGTCATTGTCAATATCCCGCCATTTACACTGTAGACGACAATATAATAGTCTTGTAAGTAAATATCTACATATAGTTAATTCAAGTGTATTAAATCGAGTGCTAATTGGTCTAATGGTTTATCACATAGCAGGTGGTTCATTTCCCTCAACTGACTTGATCCTTCAATTTGTCCTCTATGACACTAAATGAACAAAACAGGCAAGTGATTGGCCTACATGTTCGTCATCAGATAACACTCTGCGATTAAGCTTGTCAACTCAGAGCCTTCATTTTTTTTTGATTTATTACACTAATGTCAAGAGTTGGTTTTCCTATTTCGAGAACTTTATTTGATTGAAAATTACAAAGTATTTGAAATTAGCCCGGTTTTCAGAATTCTGTCACCATAACCTTCATTTTTCGACTGATATACAAATGTATTTCAAAATGTACATTGACCCTAATTGAGACTTTAAGTGGCATAAGATATATACTCATAAACAGCATAATTTTTTCAATACATGTATACCTTTATTTCAATATGGTTCTAACTTAGTTACGTTAAAGTCTTAAATGTGAAGGTCGGATTGTCCTTTTGCTGACCAAGAATACTGAAACAATTTCACATTGATTTTGTAACAAGAATCATCGTCGCCAAAGTTGTAAATGGTAATCTCCATAATATAATATTGAGTGTATGATTTGGAATTCAAATTGATAACGTTAGGATGGATTTTCGCGGGGCCGTTTATCGTTGTGAGTATTTTACTCCGGGAAAGACGCATAACATTTCAAATATAAAGTTTGCTGCCGTTAAAGCTGTGTTTCCGCTCGTATCATAGCCTGGAGAAACCTGAAAATAGTTCAACATATACTTTGAAGTACAATGTACATAATCTTTGGGATAGATTGGCTTGAAAGAGCCTTTTCTGATCATTTGGATTATAATACGCACATTATGTACCCATATTTACATTATAATCTGGTAAGGTTTAACTGAAGACAGAATCACGTGATACAAACAAAACAAAAGTGACATCACTAATATACAGTCAGTAGAAAGGCAATTTAATATTATGTAGGAAAAACCACATTTTCGGAGGTGTGGAAAACCCATTAAACAGGGTATATTTTTTCTGACTTTACTCCAGCCAACAACTGTCAAAATATCCATCAGATGCTGGAGGCAGATGTTTCGGATTAGAGAGATACAAGGAGTACAAACAGGAAATCATAAGTATGTACATAGATGCTGCAAGTATTCTCCAATAACAAATGCAGATTATTTTCTAGAATGTTGGTCACATTATGGACTTTGAAATCACCATTGGGCCATTTTCTGTGTGACCAATATACTTTGATCAATTATGCGAGGGCCATTTTCCATAAGACCTTTGTATAATGTTGGAAATTAAGGATTATCATTCCAAGAGACTGTAATTACCTCGACCATATCGCCACCTACGATATTTAATCCTCGACATCCACGGATTATCTCTAAACATTGTATCGTCGTTAATCCACCAATTTCCGGAGTTCCTAAAATATCCATAAAATAATGTAAAGGTATTACAATAAAGAATAAACGTTTGCATGGATAATAATCACATTATATCCACAACGTTTCGAAAAGATTCCTCGGGATATTTTGTTTGTTTATATTTATGCCTAAACTCAATGGTACCTCATTTGTTTTATATTCTACACTAAGTCTTGATAACGAACAGTGGAATCTTGTCGAAACGTCGTGTTGATGAAGTTAGTGATTATTATCTAAAAAGACATTTTCTATTCGTGTCGATTACTAATTGCCTATTAAACAGCATCGGGTATCACAACATGGAGAAAGTTCCTTTCCAATTTTAATGATGGCGTCTGTGTCATTGACGAGACGGACACAAACTGACCAGGTCACCTTAACTGAAAATCAGTAATTTCCTATTTCACAGATTAAACATTGCGCCCAATTATTCTGATCTTAAAATGGATACAGCCATTTGAATATGTGCCTTATAATATAGCTTATTCGCAGCAATGCTTTCAGAATGAAGATTTGATTTTCAGTTCGTCTACAATTATGCAATAACATACCGTCGGAAGACGACCATATCAATGCAACCTCTTGAAGTTATTTCTTAAGATGGCTGTATTTTGTCAGAGTTGCACATGAATTTGATTTTTACACGAATAAGAAGCTTAAGATAAATCGACTGTCCGTTGTAATACCAGAAATTCTGTACGTGCCTGTTCCAGGACAGAATCCAGGATCAATAGCATCAATATCAAAACTAATATATACAGGGTTATCTCCCATTGTTCGTCTGATTTCTTCCATCAAAGGCGCCATTGATTTATACCAACATTCTTCTGCACGAATTATATTAAATCCCTGTAAATATTCTTAATTACATTACAAAATAATGCATTCTGATTAGCATTAGTTCATCTATAGTGAATTGCACTCCAGCTAAATTGTCCGAATATAATCTCGCTTGGCATATATGGTCTGCAAAGCCGTGTCGCAAGTGTATATTGAGGGAAATGTTGTCAAGACAATATTAGATCTTTTTCCATTGCCATCCAACCTGGGATATTAAGCCTCTGTAGCATGTAACATCGGAACATCAGTTGATAGCAATTCTATAAACTTCCACGAAGGTAACCCTGATTTGGAAATCCGTGGGTTTCTTTTCGGTGAAACCTAAATCAAGATATTCAAGCGCCTACTTCTACAAGCTCTTGGGACCATCATTGATTTTGTAGGTTCGAATGAAAAAAGTCTATGACATAACAAGACTTACCTGTTGTTTGGCCCAATCACAATCTTGTAGCGAGTAACCAGAACCTCTGATACCAATTTGAAAAACTTTAGAACAGTCTAGACAACCATCCTCAACGGCTCGTCTAAACGGTGTACCATGAGCCACTTTATTACCAAACATCGTGTCACTGGTATCCGAGTGAGCATCCAAATGAATCAAACCGACCGGTCCATACTTCTCCTGAAAGGGTATAGTATGATGATATTGCACAGCTGGTCACAAGTACAATTAAGGTTAATTTCGTAGATTTTTTTTAGGTACCAATGTTATCTTCGCCTTTGTTGTTTTACTTCATCAAATCATACTATAATGATCCATCCATAAAATAGAGACGTAGCCTACCTTCACTGCTTGTAATAGTGGATAAGAGATAGTGTGATCGCCGCCCATGGTTATAACTTTACAACCATCTTTCATCAGGGAACCCACATGCTTTTTTATTTGTTTACAAGCCTCTGGTAAATCATACATACACAGTGGTATGTCACCTACATCGGCTACTTGTAAACAGTCGTATGGTTCTGCTCCTGAAAAGTGAATGAAAAGTTGGTATACACATTATCATTTGGGTTTTGTAATTCAAAATACCAAACACCCAAATATACCACGTGTTGATTTAATACCAACACCCAAAGGTAGTATACAGATCCAAATACAAGCTTTGGGGCTGGTATTCAATCAAGCAAACACCAGTAGTAGTAACTGACCCAGCCGGAAGTACGATCATAGATTTTCACACGACACATAACATACTTTGGATCACAAATACGACCAAAGTAAATAAGTACCGTAACAAGAGTACTAATTCGGAATTCCTGTCTTACCTGTGGCTGGGTTGACTTCTCGAATTAAACTAGATTCTGATCTGATTTGTCTGGGACCATGACGAGTACCTGCTCTATTAGAAGCACCAGAATCAATACAAGCCCCCGTTATACACACATCTAGACCTGAAGAATCAAATCATAATTATAAAGATGAAATGGTGATATATGTATACTACAATGCAATGAAGTGAAGGCTTATGTTCGCCATACCTCTCTGAATGGACAAATCAAAGATGGACAAAAGCGTTCAATGATGTAGGACAGGGCAGGAAGGAACCGACCTGTCAATGTATCATTGCAACTATTGTCCTGATCGAACTCTAGGTTATTCTTAGTCAACACCTCGGTTCCAACCAAGTCAACTGTTATTTTTATAGTACGCGGTTCTCAATCTTTCGGACACCTCGGTCCAAACTAGTTAACAGGTATAGAGCAGTTCCTGCAGATTCAGGTATTCCAAATTAGTGATGCACTGTAGAGCCAAATTTGTTCAGATTGTATGGAGGAAAACATTTAGTAACTTTTTGCCTTTAGATCTTAATGAACGTTTTGACGATAAATTTTGGAGATAACATTGGGCTGTTGTGTTGACACTGTGTTGATAAATTGAAATTGATACTTTACCAACAGGAAGCCAATATAGATTATTTAGAACAGGTGTGATGTGTGATCTTGATTAGGTTTTTGTAACAATTCGGGTAGCACGATTTGTTCCTCTGTGATGCCAGTAAGTATGGCATTACAGTAGTCTATTCTGGATAGCACAAATGAACGATCTAAGCAAGCAGCAACATCTTGTGTTATGAGATGACGAATGGACTCGATCCTCCGCAGATGGAAGTGGCAAATCTTAAAGATGTTATTGACGTGTTCATTGAAACTGAGGCTATGTTATGAATATTATAACGTGCTTTTGTTATGTGTATGACACACAACAAATATGAAGTACGGTTTAACATTGTATAACTGGGTCATGATTTATCTATTTGTGACTTATATGTTTATCAAGTTATCAAAACATTTACTATTATTGAAAGGACGATGGGAATAACACTATGACAATATACGAACAAGTTCATTGTGGTTCATTTATTTCAATGTAATCTAAATCCATTTAAAATACGTTATCCAGACTTCAAAGCCATTCAAGCATACCGCCTTACTGGATGCAAACATTGGTTTAACGTGGTTTTTTATATGGTGACATAGTCCCAGATTGGTCAAACTTCCAAAGTTACGTCAAAAACACTTACCCTTTGCATCCGTTTGATGTGGTAAACGAAACATTGTTGATATTCCTGCTGGCCTGGCTAAATCATTAGCTGATATAGGCCTGTTGAATTTACTCATACTCCTTGAAACGGTCCTGCTGGCCACCGGAGCCGCGAGGACAAATTGGGAAAACCTTTGAAGCATATTAATTATTCAGTCCCAGTTACACTTGACAACTAACTAGATGATAACAGTCACTGCACACTGTGTGTAGTGTATGATCAGCTGTTTTTATCTATATGATAATACAACTGCTAACACTATCACTATGTAAAGATAACAGAGTAATGCACGATATTTTCATTTTCAATGGTTTGATATACTTGAAGTTAAATTGGTGCACTGTCACGAACATGTTTTGTTGATAAGCTTTGATTTCTATATGCAGTTCAAAGCATGGGCACGAACGTATTTTGCTGATAAACGGTGATATCAATTTGCAATCAAAGCAAGGGCACGAAGATATTTTGTTGATAAGCGATAATTTCAATATGCAATCAAATCAAGACAAGAGCACGACCGTATTTTGTTGATAAGGTCGTAGTATATCAATATGCAATTTAAGCATGAGCACGAACATATTTTGTTATGTTTGGGCACGTACATTCAATAAAAGTATGAGCATAAATCGTCAGTGACTTTCAATTGAAAGTCAGTGACTTTCAATAGTCAGTGACTTTCAATATACCATGACTTTGATAGTAAGTGACTATCAGTAAACATTGACTTTAATGTGCCATGACTTTTAATATATAGTGGCTACAATATGCAGTGACTTTCAATATACAGTGAGTTCAATGTATAGAGACTTCAATATACCGTGACCTAATATGCAGTGACTTTCAATATACCGTGACTTTCAATAGTCAGTGACTTTCAATATACCATGACTTTGATAGTAAGTGACTATCAGTAAACATTGACTTTAATGTGCCATGACTTTTAATATATAGTGGCTTCAATATGCAGTGACTTTCAATATACAGTGAGTTCAATGTATAGAGACTTCAATATACCGTGACCTAATATGCAGTGACTTTCAATATACCGTGACTTCAGTTGTCAGTGACTATCAGTAAACACTTGATCTCTCCATTTCAAAGAATTTATCATCTTGGTGAAGCACGAAAGTCAACGACGACGGGTGCACTTTGTCAAGAGAAATTTATCATAATGCCCACCTTTAGTGGTTATAAGTGTAAACAATAAATGTGATACTCGTATATAAGGACATTCACGGGAATATGGTAATAATGAATTGAATTCCATGGAAATTGTGGCTCACAACATTTTAAACATTTGAAACATTTTATTAATTGATGTTACAAGAATTCTGTAGAACAAGCAGATAGCGACGACGGTGGTGGTGATGGTTGCCGAGACGATGACATTTGACCTATACACTTTTGGATTGAATTACATAGGACAATATCACTAGACGCTATCCTCTTTAGGGCGCTTTTAGCGAGATCGTAATCACTCGCTGTCCAATTCTCAAGCAAATTAAAATCAGGAATGAAAAAGTGGGGAAGAGTTTTCTCAGAGATGAAGATGTAAACTTTGTCAATAAGAGCTTTGAAGCATGGTTCTAATGTTTGTCGCTGCCATCTTGGATTCTCGTCCACACAATCGTCCATTTCATGTAACAAACATGTCTGAATTTGATACTCATCTAACAGATGCAGTCTGGTGTCACATTTCAAAACGAGGGTAACTAGTTTTATGGTTGCCAGCCTCAGTTCTTTGTCTGTTTTCCCAATCGACATGAGAATCTTTGCTTCCCGTTTGGCATAGCAAATACGCCATCTTAAATCCGACGATGGATTAGCGTCTTCTGTGTACGGCTTTGTAACGTACACGGGTTCTTTTGATGACTTGAAAATGGCGGGGACAATTTCAAGAAGCCAATCACATTCAAGTTTAAGGGTTAAGGGTTTGTCTTTGTCCACAAGTTTCATCCACTTTATTCGAGGACTTCTTGGTTCCTCTGACCGCTTAATAGTAAAATTGACTGTTTCACATGTTTCAGCAACAGATATCCTATGATTCTGATTCTGTAATATCCGCCGCTCACTACTGGTATTTGTGATATTTACCAGGTCGTCTTTAATGGACAAAACATCAGGGTTGTTTGCAGCAGATGTTGTCTTGTTTTCTAACATTGGTGCATGTGCGCTACTCATTTCACCGAAATAGTGCATATTTGCATTTTGATTATCAATCTCATTTGAGTTTTCGATTAGTTTGTGGGCATCTTTCGCTTCTGAATCTTTTGGCACACCATCGTACACCATAGCTTCAGGAACTTCTGCTGATAATGAACCAAGCGGTTTTAGGCGACCTGTCTCTCCTTTGATTGTCACCAATTTTTCATTTTCTTGGTCAGGTATCGTTATAGTATTTTCAGGTTCACTTTTCTCCACAAATCGAACTTTTCGACGTGCCTTTACTAATTTGTCAATGGTTTTCGTGAAGAGCTGTTCAAAATGACTCTGGAACTTCAATGGTGAGAGTTGCGTTCCTTCATCAGACCGCAAACTTTTGAAAAGGTCATTTTTACCAGTGTCGACTTTCGGCAGCTTGAAAGTGACGTAACCGGGATCAAGATGTTTGACATGCGCACTGTCATATTTAAATGGTAATATACAATACAATGTTCTTGGTTCCTGTTGAAACTGAGCCTCATTTTCGATAAAATAAAATGTCTTCAGATCCAAATTTGACACATTTTTAAAAGAAGGTATAAATTTATTTAGTATTTTAATTGCTTCCACCTCAGCAGAATCACGATCCGAAATGTCTTCCGGCAAAAGTGAATTTAACTCCTCTAAATTTTCGAGCAGACCAGACTTTGGTAAGATTGCTGTCTTCTGGCGATGAACGTGAGGCAGATATCGATGATCAACGCCTGGTTTCTTCGCCAACGCTGTCTTATCAAAGCGTACCATGGAATTTTCCTTTCGCGTTGCAATCAAAGTATCACAGGGAGCTGTTTTGGCTTTCGAAGGTTGACTGCAGCGTGAGCCAGATCTGGAGGACGTCTGTTCAGTCGGTAAAATTTTAAATCCTTGAAGCACATTTTGGGCATCAATTGATTGAGTACGCGCCGTCTTTACAGATTGGCGTGTCAAATTAGTAGACGACATTTTCCTTTATCTAAAATTGGTTTGTCTACGTACAAAATTGTGTGTTTCTCTCTCATCAAAACATAACTCTGTTTTCTGTTGTTCTGTTGAGTACTTTTCCACTCTGGAGGATTGGATAAGAATTTCTTTTTATAGCTCGAGGGGTTTAGAATTCTTGTGTCCGTTGTTGTCATAGGAACACAGTAATGAAGAATGGCGATGAATTACACAGAATCAGGGTATATCGTCATTAATTCTCTTTTTATTTCATGACACAAATACAAAATAGTATCCCTCATTATTAGAAATCACTTGGATATCGAACACGTATCGATCTGTTCCTTATTAGCTGCCTCTTGCCTGAATCTTTGTTGGACTTCATGGAAGTCAATGTAAAATTAAAGTTTAAATCTCATGTCGAATTACGTAGTAATTGCTTTAATACTGTAAATCATTCTAACAATTATTGTACCACCATTGTATAACTCTCGTGATTATTACACCATATGGCACCGCCTGAAAAGATACCAATATTAGAAATTTTAACAAGCATAACTACCGACCTAACTTTACAAGAATTAATAAACAGCTATTATTATTTTACAAGGTTTCCAACGTTCGTTAGGAACAGTATAAGCAAAATAAATGTCGCTGTGCTGGCAATTTTGTTCGATTTAACACTGCACGAAGTCTGTCTTTTTGTCACTGAATCAGAAGCAGAACGTAAGACGTTAAAACTCTGATTCACTTCATTACATCTCGAGGATTCCGTTTTCCGACTGGCTTCAGGATAGTTTGTTCTGAAATTATAACTCAGAACATTATTCATTCGATGTAACCAAATATTTTTCTACTTCCAAAGATACAATGCAGCTTGATATTCCTGTGTATCCACAAGCATATATGTCCTTATTCCAGAGAGTACCTCTCGATTTGGGTCACTGTTAAAAAAGCTATAGGCTACATAATGTCGAGAGTTCTTTAGTAAAATAAATACATAAAACGTACAAGTTATTCATAGCAACTTTTATATATTAGTAAGTTAATCATTTGTTGCTTTGTGGACGTCTTAAAAGGGTACACTTTCAGTTTCACAGTCCCTTTCTCAAATATGTCAATAGCGTGGATATATGTTCTTTAAAGAATTTGACAGCTACATGTATAAGTAATATATATTCACTTATCCTATATATTGAATCATGAAATCATTTATATACCGTTTGATCCTT
Source organism: Lottia gigantea (assembly GCF_000327385.1). Taxonomy (NCBI): domain Eukaryota; kingdom Metazoa; phylum Mollusca; class Gastropoda; family Lottiidae; genus Lottia; species Lottia gigantea. The sequence continues at coordinate 2,870,914 of NW_008709379.1, forward strand.
TTATTCCCAAATTTGTCAAAAAAAGCTCTCGGGTCGAAATACTTTATTTTGTGCTTAAGTCTAAAGAATGGTATTTCGTTTCATTTATGTTATCTTAAGTCATTTTAGATCTCACGACAATATGTATATGATATGTTCACAAATTAAACCACCCAAAATGTCTGTTTAGAATTTTTCAGACATTCTACGCTTTTCGTCATTGAACATTGGCTTATTCTGCAAGAACATCTAGATAAACTGCAGTTGTCCGTAGAATTACTACTATGTGGAAGCACAGATGTCGGACGGGAAGGTCAAAGTCATAAGTGTTCTCACATGTAAAAGCCAGAAATCTCTGGATTAATTAATTTAGTTCACGCAAAAATATAAGATACTGTTACCGACAATGGAAATTACGCCTGTAAACCCAATACGACAACAGGGGGGCGCTCGTCGGCTATCATCCAAGGTTTGATTGCGATCATACCGTCGAACTTTACAACGTCATTAATGCTTATGCCGCTTCCTCAAAATGTTATCAGTCAAATAATGCACAATATTAAGGCTGTCAAAGATGTCAAAAAATATGTCAAAATATTAATATGGCTGAACGTTACCTTAATACAAGCGTCTACTCAACTGATATATATATATATAAAAATTGTACCCGTTGCCTTCTAATCACATAGAAACTCTATGAATACTTTCTCTATCAAAGATCAATATAAGCTATCGAACACTAGAAAATATATGCCGAGTTGACGACATACGCTAACAAAGAGTAAATAAATAGTGTAAATATATATATAGCTTTATCGCAGTCGTGGGAGATATTTATATTTACTAATTGGCTTAAATAGTTGGTTACCTTACCCATTGAGTCCCGTTCTCGTGGCTCGGCGAGAGTCACCTGTTTGCTAACCTGGAGATTGGGTTTCAAACCATGGCACATCTGATACTGGAAATGAAATATAATCGAATCAAAATTACTTCGAAACATAACGAAACAAACAGAATAGTGTTTTCGGTTCATTACTAGGTAATCGGCTAATATTTTATGAGCCATATTAATAGCCTACCATTTTATAGAAAACAGATCCATGAAGGTGTAGAGAATTTTTGTCTCGTTTTGACCATCGATATTCAGTTAAAGTTTAAAGTACGCATGTAGCAATTCCAGACTATCATTTTAAACCATCGTTCCATCGGCTATGTGTATCACTTTTTAGAATTGAAAAGGCAAAGAGACTTTTAACTAATTGCGAAGAGAAGTCACAACAGGATAGAAGAGTACGTGATTCCAATATTAGGGCTGACTGGAGAGATCAAAGGAATAATTTAGTTTCCTATATCCTTGCTATCCTTGTTCTTGGTCTGTTTCAGACATGCTGTAATGTGCTTTCATGAAGATTTCTTCGTACTTTGGAGGTTGGTGAGGATGGGTTTCCGATGACGCTGAAATATTATCGTTGACAATAATACACATTATTCTAGAAGTATCTACCTAATATAATTCTTTTATTTATCTGTAACTTGTACCTCTTAAATATCATGGAAGAATTATCTGATCCGATGTATGTTTCGTCATCAATCATTGTTCGACAAAACCAAAAGTCAGACAGTCTAAGTGCTAACTTTCTCCCACCAAATATCATTCTTCAGGGTGGATTTTAAAAGCCAACCGCTTACCGCTGCCAACCGTCATACCGGAGTGAAAAAAAGACGCTTAAATGAGCATTGTTAAATTTAACGATCGTAGATTTTCATACACAAAACGAAACTATTCAATTTGATGGAATTTTTTGTTGACGTCAATATTATGGAATCAAAATTATTTTAAAAATGAAACGAAACAAATTAATATTTCTTTTCTTGCTTTGAGATATTTTCCTTCAAAGTTTCTGATTCAATTTGTGTTTAAAATAGCAATAATCTCTTTTAAAAATAAAATGGGGCACAAAATAAAACGTATTTACTGCATGTGCAAATTTGAATGTATCGGCTTTAAAGTGACATGTAGGATTTTGAGAGCGAAAGTTAGTTCACCTGGATATCACTTGTTCTGATATATTAGTGTGACACCTAATGTCGATGTTATCATGCTGAAAGATTGTTACTTTTATAATAAATTTAGGTAGAAAATCGTTGATCCTTTCTTGTTAAACATTTATGACTTGTCCTAATCAGTTAATTTCATCAGATAAACAACTGCCGTAAGTAAAATTCACTGCAATTTTTGATTGTCCTACGTGAATTTTTAATCGCTATTTAGTGTACATGATAAACCATTCACTTTTTGTAAAACGTTTGCATAAATTAATTGTTGTAGAATACTGATAAATAGTCGAGAAAAATATAAATTTTATCATTACTTCAAAATAAGCATTGGTAAATAAATATGAAACAAATATTGTTACTTTTGTTTTGTGGAATTGTTGGTTCTTCTCGTGCATTTTCGGGAATTTGGAATAAGGCGGAATTGTGGAGTCCGAAAAACAGCATTCCTTTTTCAGAATATTTGGAATTTTATAAGCAACTTCTTGAGAATTGTAACGATCTGCAACATGTAACACGAGATGCATGTTCTGCAGCACAACCTTCTTGCTGTGCATATTTTCAATTCGCCGATTTTTGTGTCAGTAAATGCAAGGAGCTCTTACCTGTAACAAGAGGTGATGTCTTACAATTCTTCAGGTTGATTTCATTCAAAAAATGTAGTGCTTTTGTGGAAGCTGCAAAATCGTGCAATCAAAGCAGTATCAGCATTGAGTGTATAATCTTGGAGAATCTTCTTGAAGCCTGTTTTACCAAATTTCCTGTTTCGCCTACAACAAGTCAACTTACATCACCTACAACAAGTCCTGCGACATCACCTACAACAAGTCCTACCACTTCGCCTACAACAAGTCCTACCACCTCACCTACAACAAGTCCTTCCACCTCGCCAGCAACAAGTCCTGTGACCTCACCAGCAACGAGCCCTACTACCTCACCTACAACAAGTCCTACCACCTCACCTTCAACAAGTCCTACTACCTCCCCAACAACTAGTCCTACCACCTCACCGATAACAAGTCCTACCACCTCACCTTCAACAAGTCCTACTACCTCCCCAACAACAAGTCCTACCACCTCACCGACAACAAGCCCTACTACCTCACCAACAACAAGTCCGACCACCTCACCAACAACAAGTGCTACTACCTCACCAGTAACAAGCCCTACTACCTCACCTACAACAAGTCCTACCACCTCACCTTCAACAAGTCCTACTACCTCCCCAACAACAAGTCCTACCACCTCACCGACAACAAGCCCTACTACCTCACCAACAACAAGTCCGACCACCTCACCAACAACAAGTGTTACTGACCTCACCAGTAACAAGCCCTACCACCTCAGCTACAACAAGTCCTACCACCTCGGCCTACAACAAGTCCTACTACCTCCCCAACGACAAGCCCTACCACCTCACCAACAACAAGTCCTGCCACCTCACCAGCAACAAGTCCTTCCACTTCACTTACAACAAGTCCTACCACCTCACCTATAACAAGTCCTATAACAAGCCCGACAACGTCAAGACCCATGGGTAAGTTAATTATGCAGGTCGTTGTAACTTTATGTCTATTGTGTAACCTTTTTTAAACTTTATTACTATTTTGCAAACATAATTCGCTATGCCTCATATATGCTTTCTACTAGAATTGTGACCTTTCCTTGTTTCTGTAATTGCAATTACGCTACCCATTCACATTCAAGTCAGATAATGAAACTCGTGTAATTTTAGGTGTATTTTATTGTGATGTTATGGGTGTAACGGGACGTGTTCAGATGCCGGTTTCTAAATGGTGTGATGGAGTAGTTGATTGTACACCCAATGGAGAAGATGAACGTAATCAGAACTGTAGTAAGTATGGCGATAAAGGGATATATTCGTGTAGATATTTGAATTACCAGTTGATGAAACTGAGTTAAGTTTGCAAAATAAATTTGACTATTCAAAATCCGACAGCTGGGTCGCTTAAAGCCGATGCCCACTTACCAATTTTTTGACGTAACGCCGTACGAACGGGGTCAAATTATGGTAATCAGCGCACGCTTGCCAATTTTTTATCAGGACTTGACCACCTAAAGCGGCTTTATGAAGAGCTACCATAAACAATAGTATGAAGAGAAGAAAACTTGCTCCTTTGATGCCACTTATTTCTTCCTTGTTGACGGTCCACTTACTTTCTTGTGGGACGGGTGATGAAGACTGTAAGTTTGCGGAAGTCATGTTGAAGGGACCACGTGATACAAGACAGACAGTCGCAACAAGTTATAGGGAACACCCGTACACTAGCCGAAAAGGTACTTCAGGTCGTCTTCCGATTAAACATGGCAGATATCTCCGAATTTTGTCGTACGGTCGTCGTGGACCAAGGCACACCGACCGCCGACTTTTCAATATTATCGGCGTCAAACAATTGGTGGATGTGCACCGGCCTTTACATTGAACTAATATCTTATCGATGGTAATTTTCATTTCCGCCGATAGAAAGCATAACGTCATAGTATCTTCTTACTAATGGAATTCATAGAAAATAATGCCTGTCCTCAATCACGACTGTACATTTATTTGAATGAAATTCCAGGCGAACTCAAATAGAAATAGATGTATATGTGATTTATTCCGTTCTATGAAATCATTCAACCCCTGACCATGTTTTAATCCTGGTTACTCATAACCATAAACTCCATATTTCTCTAACAACATATCAATAGATGAACCAATTCTTATTATAATAGCTGAAATCTTTTTCTTTTTAGATGGCTGCCACCCAGTCAATCAAAATTCTAATTTATAAATAAACCCAGTCAATCAAAATTCTAATTTATAAATAAACCCAGTCAATCAAAATTCTAGTTTATAAATAAACCCAGTCAATCAAAATTTTAATTTATAAATAAACCCAGCCAATCAAAATTCTAATTTATAAATAAACCCGGTCAATCAAAATTCTATTTATATGACTCGGTCAGTTTTAAATTTTGATATGTACTTTGACAATCCATTTTAATACATAGGCGTATTGAGTCAAATGAACTTCTGATCAGAAGCGTATTTTCAGATATTTTTTAACGAATTTTTAAATCAGCTTGCATTTCCAAGTTAAAGGATTATTTTTATTATAATAATTTTATATATTTATAGATGTAAACTATTCCAAAATATATTTTAATGATTCTATAGAATACATACATATTATATATTTGTACAATGATAAATAAAGTTTATTCTATTCTGTTTTTAATTAGAATTGATTGTTCAGGAAAACATGAGATGATTTTAGTGTCGGTATTAATAGCAATGAGGTTTTCAAGCAGTTATCATATGCATACGGTATTTATGGCATCTATTAACATCAGTTAGATTTTCCCCAAGATATAAGATGTAAGATGTCCCTGTCATTAGAATTGTTTAACAGTATTGAGGTTAATATCAGACTCAAAGTAAAATTTTAACATATATTTTGATTATTTTGACTTTTCGTGGATGTTTTTCTTACATGGTAAATAATTATTTCGTTGAAACGAAATAATAAATAAATATTTTTACAGTTGCGCCTTAGGGGCTCCGTAAGGGGCTGATCATTTCGTGATTTTAGCAGTCAGACCGAGCTTTAGAATGTTAATGTCGAATACGAAGTGACAATAATCTAAACTTATAACCATGCTGTAATGTAGATGCCTAGGCCCATTAACCTCTTGTCCCCAAGGACCACAATATCGTGACAGTTTACCTGTTCAACTTTAATTAGTATTCTTATGATAGAAAATTTTCTGAAGAGATAACTGCTTTGTATACAGTATATCATATATACTTTTATTCTATAGCAAAATCAAACCATTGAGCGCATAGTAATTGCCAGAAGATGAAACTCCGAAATTGCGTTAATCTAGGGAGGCCCATTGGATTGAGACGCTAAATACAGCAAGAAAGATAGGATTGAATAATCATCATAATGCAGGCATAGCAACCTTTGTTGTTTCTTTCAATACTACTAGCAATCGAGCAAATAAGATAGTCAATGTCCATAATGAGAGTCTGCGAGAGAAATTCCCCCATGTTAATAAACAAAAGGTGATTGTCGCATATTCAAAAAAACCCGAACTTAAATGACAACCTTGTTTATAGCAGACTAAAGCCATTTATATGAAACAATCTAAGCTCTCAACTTTGGGCGAGATATTATTTTATCCAATTAGCCTACAGATCAAAACAAAAGAAAAATACCAAACACTTCCAGACCGTTTATTACATTTTCTTAATGAAGTATTTTTTTTTCATCCTGGGCCTGTACATTTTGAGAATCAAACCCTCGCTTCCCCGAAACCTATAGAACATTCAAATGGCTCTCATACACTATTTCCTAACCTGATACTAGATGTTAAATATCACATCAAAAATATTCCCTTTGATGCCAGTTTCAATGACTGTTTGCCAGAGTTTGAGTCGTGGTATACTATCAAATGCTCGCCTATAGTCTATGAAGCGAGCAAACAAACGCATCATTTGCTTTGGGAATAGATCGATTAAAATTTTCAAAAGTGATCAAAAGTCGGGAAGTTTTTTTCTAAAACCAGTTTGCTCAGGACCTAAGATCAACTCCGAATCAACAAAACTACTCAACCTTGTGTTCAGGGCAGAAGTAAATAACTTACTAAGAATAGAGATGCCACGATAGCTATCTGTATCTGCTTTACTTAATCTTGTATATTGGACAGACCATGCCATTAACCCATTCAGTTTGGTACAATACCGGAATCAAGAATAAGATTAAAAAGTAAAACATATACAGGTAACATCATTGAATTGGTGGTTTTAATACATTCGTTCAATATTTGATCTGATCCATAACATTTACTGATCTTAAGATTTTCAATACACTTCAAGAGTTCATTATCCGTTATTCCACTCAATAAAACTTCACAATGGGTCATCATAAATTTGAGCTTTCAGGCAGTCTTTCTTCCTCGCCGATTCCAATTGGGCTACTGGTGTTCAAATACCTGAAGTGTTCATAGAAGAATTCAGGAATGAAGATCAACATCACTTTTGTATTAGATTACAACTTTATGACAGACGTTTTCAATATACTTTAGTATTTGCTCTCTTTAGTTTCTTCAAGTCATGATTGTAATCTTTAAGGTATATTTGACATATTCATGTTTTAATGGCTTTCTCCACTTTCGACTTGTTATCGATAGCCGGTCTTTGTTTATACACTTTTATTTCATATACACCCACATGAAATGGTGGGGGTGGGGGGCGTATATTGTTGTCACCCACGACCGTCCGTTGGTCGCTGCTTTCGTTGGTCTCATATTGTGGTTAATTGCACAGTACATCTGAATTTTAACATTCTAAAGCTCAGTTTGTCTGCTGGCCGTCTTCATTAGCCCATTTTACTTTGAGTCTGATATTAACCTCAATACGGTTAAACATTTCGGATGCTTACATCTTATATCTTAAATATAATAAATACCGTATACATATGATAACTGCTTGAAAACCTCTTTACAACCCCTTTATTGTAGTTCATTGCTATTAATACCGACACTAAAATCATCTCATGTTTTCCTGAACAATCAATTCTAATTAAAAACAGAATAGAATAAACTTTATTTATCATTGTACAAATATATAATATGTATGTATTCTATAGAATCATTAAAATATATTTTGGAATAGTTTACATCTATAAATATATAAAATTATTATAATAAAAATAATCCTTTAACTTGGAAATGCAAGCTGATTTAAAAATTCGTTAAAAAATATCTGAAAATGCGCTTCTGATCAGAAGTTCATTTGACTCAATACATATCAAAATTTAAAACTGACCGAGTCATATAAATAGAATTTTGATTGACTGGGTTTATTTATAAATTAGAATTTTGATTGACTGGGTTTATTTATAAACTAGAATTTTGATTGACTTGGTTTATTTATAAACTAGAATTTTGATTGACTGGGTTTATTTATAAATTAGAATTTTGATTGACTGGGTTTACTTATAAATTAGAATTTTGATTGACTGGGTTTATTTATAAATTAGAATTTTGATTGACTGGGTTTATTTATAAACTAGAATTTTGATTGACTGGGTACATTTATTATAAATAACAGTGTAAAAAAATCTATGGATGCCTATTAGGGACTATAACTATGTATTAGGAGTACATCTAGATGTTACTTCATCAAACATATTGTGACAATCCTGGACACCATTACAGATATTCATAGCTGTTTGACACGTAGAATCACTATTTTGACATTTAAACTCTCCGGGGTGACAACCATCTGAAAAAAAAGATTTCAGCTATTATAATAAGAATTGGTTCATCTTTTGATAAGATATAAGTTCATTGTAAAACCCAGAGCACACTCACCATTGTTTGAAACCGATTTTATCTAATAAAACAATCGACTGACGTGCGTTGGTCGACAACAGCCGTACGATAAAATCGGGAAATATCTGTCATGTTTGATCGGAAGCTATCCTGACGTACCTTCAGTCATGTATCATGTGGTCACTTGATCATGGCGGCTTCCACAAACTTGCTGTCTTTAACTCCCGTTCCAGAAAAATGAGAGTGGACCGTCAACAAGGAAGAAATGAGTGGCAAGTTTTTTTCTCTTCATAATATTGTTTACGGTAGCTCTGCAGAAAGCCGCTAGAGGCGATCAAATCTTGATAAAAAAAAAAGCGTGCGCCGATTGCACGTGTCGATAATTTGATCCCGTTCGTACAGCGTCGGCTTTAATTGAGCAAGTTGTCGGGTTTTCAATAGTAAAATTTATAGTTTCATCAACTGGTAATTCAAATATCTACACAAATATATCCCTTTATCGCCATACTTACTACAGTTCTGATTACGTTCATCTTCTCCATTGGGTGTACAATCAACTACTCCATCACACCATTTAGAAACTGGCATCTGAACACGTCCCGTTACACCCATAACATCACAATAAAATACACCTATAAAATCACACGAGTTTCATTATCTGACTAAAATGTGAATGGGTAGCGTAATTGCGATTACAGAAACAAGGAAAGGTCAAAAATGAAATGAAATGAATGGAGTTTTACGTCCTACTTTTCTGCACCATGTGGGCTAATGAAGACGGGCAACGCCATGCAGGGTGCAATGAGGGATATTTTGCCTGCTCTTTTTCGATTTCCAACTGTCGAGGGATCTTTAACGTGCACAGCCTGTAGCACACGGGGCCTCGGTCTATTGTCCCATCCGAACGACTAGACGCTTTTTCCATGTCAGCCCCTCGTACCTGCATCACTGACAGGGGGAAACCGGGTTGAAAAATCCGAAGGTATTATCTCGACCTATGCCGGGATTGAACCCTGGACCTTCAGGTTAGCGAGCAAGCGTCTAACTCACTGAGCCACCGCGGCTCCATAAGGAAAGGTCAAGATTCTCGTAGCAAGCATGAGGCATAGCGATTTATGTTTGCATAATAGTAATAAGTTTAAAAAAAGGTTATACAATAGACATAAGGTTACAACGACCTGCATAATTAACTTACCCATGGGTCTTGACGTTGTCGGGCTTGTTATAGGACTTGTTGTAGGTGAGGTGGTAGGACTTGTTGTTGGTGAGGTAGTAGGACTTGTTGTAGGTGAGGTCGTAGGACTTGTTGTTGGTGAGGTGGTAGGACTTGTTGTTGGGGAGGTAGTAGGACTTGTTGTAGGCGAGGTAGTAGGGCTTGTTACCGGTGACGTCACGGGACTTGTTGCTGGTGAGGTCACAGGACTTGTTGCTGGTGAGGTGGTAGGACTTGTTGTAGGTGAGGTGGTAGGACTTGTTGTTGGTGAGGTAGTAGGGCTTGTTGTCGGTGAGGTGGTAGGACTTGTTGTCGGTGAGGTGGTAGGACTTGTTGCTGGTGAGGTGGTAGGACTTGTTGTCGGTGAGGTAGTAGGACTTGTTGTTGGGGAGGTGGTAGGACTTGTTGCTGGTGAGGTGGTAGGACTTGCTGTTGGGGAGGTGGTAGGGCTTGTTGTTGGTGAGGTGGTAGGACTTGTTGTTGGTGAGGTGGTAGGATTTATTGTTGGTGATGTAAGTTGACTTGTTGTAGGTGATGTCGCAGGACTTGTTGTAGGTGATGTAAGTTGACTTGTTGTAGGCGAAACAGGAAATTTGGTAAAACAGGCTTTAAGAAGATTCTCCAAGATTTTACACTCAATACTGATACTGCTTTGATTGCACGATTTTGCAGCTTCCATAAAAGCACTACATTTTTTGAATGAAATCAACCTGAAGAATTGTAAGACATCACCTCTTGTTACAGGTAAGAGCTCCTTGCATTTACTGACACAAAAATCAGCGCATTGAAAATATGCACAGCAAGAAGGTTGTGCTGCAGAGCATGCATCTCGTGTTACATGTTGCAGATCGTTACAATTCTCAAGAAGTTGCTTATAAAATTCCAAATATTCTGAAAAAGGAATGCTGTTTTTCGGACTCCACAATTCCGCCTTATTCCAAATTCCCGAAAATGCACGAGAAGAACCAACAATTCCACAAAACAAAAGTAACAATATTTGTTTCATATTTATTTACCAATGCTTATTTTGAAGTAATGATAAAATTTATATTTTTCTCGACTATTTATCAGTATTCTACAACAATTAATTTATGCAAACGTTTTACAAAAAGTGAATGGTTTATCATGTACACTAAATAGCGATTAAAAATTCACGTGACAATCAAAAATTGCAGTGAATTTTACTTACGGCAGTTGTTTATCTGATGAAATTAACTGATTAGGACAAGTCATAAATGTTTAACAAGAAAGGATCAACGATTTTCCACCTAAATTCATTATAATAGTAACAATCTTATAGCATGATAACATCGACATTAGGTGTCACATTAATATGTCAGAACAAGGGCTATTTAGTTCAAATATTATTTCCACACGAACTACTTTTCGATTTTTTTGAGCTGTCTCCTACTTGTTTTCTATACTAGGGTTCAGTTTCAACTATCTATGGAGTGATTAAATTAGACATCGGACAGTGAGAACATAAAACCTGGGATCTGGGATTCACTGATCCGTCAAACATAGTGGATATCGACAAGGTGTTTTTTGTGATATTCCTTTTTTAACATCTCTTGTGGATATCTGGAATGTCAAATAATTACATTATTTACATGGCACATTAAAACAAGACTGAATTAGTGTAACCCCGTATAGGTTAGGGGTAGACCGAAACATCTATCTCTATTCCAGCCTCTGATAGCTATTTAGACAGATGTCAGCTAGTGTAGAGACTGTTAATATCCGCAGGTGTGGGGTTTTAATCCTATTTAAATACCTTGAATCTGCAAAACCCAGGTATATTTGGAAAGATGAATATTTTTGTAGTTAAGACATACCATCATTTTCTCCTTACACCATTTATGTCATGTCTCCGGTTCCATCAAAGTTGTTTTTTGGCGAAACTGATCAAGAATCAGCAATACGTACAATAAACGAAATTTCTTTAATGGTCAACCATTAAACTTAAATTGTACGGAATTTTTTAATGTGAATTTACATAGGGTATGGTATTGGGTTAAAAACTAGGTTAAAAGTTGGCATATTTATATTAAATGGTACAACAAAAGTCATGTGACGTCACCAGCAACAAGTCCGACTACCTCACCTACAAGCCCTACCACCTTACCAACAACAAGTCCTGTGGCCTCAACAACAAAAAGTCCTACCACCTAGAGGTGGACTTTTTGACCTATCTTGATCGGTCACTCATTGGAATTCTGCTGGTAATTCTCTATTAATTTAGCTAATTATGAATTAATTATGGACATGTTAGACAAACTGGTATTTTTTTTTTATAAGTCATTAGAATACCTCTACTTACTACTTTCTATTTTTATAAGTATTAGCAATTTCATTTTCATACATGAAAATAAGGGAACCCATCTTTAAAGTGATGAGTTGCTAAAGCTCACTTTCAGATTCCCAAATTTTAGAAAATAAAATCTAATTTAGGGATTTAGAATTTGAAACTCCTAAGGTCAGTCGAATTAGATGCCGGTTTCTAAATGGTGTGATGGAGTAGTTGATTGTACACCCAATGGAGAAGATGAACGTAAACAGAACTGTAGTAAGTTTAACGATAAAGGGATATATTTGTGTAAATATTTAAATAGAAGATATCGTCATAGTATCTGCATATCAAAGAAACCCTTGAAGTCAATGCCTGTCCTCAATCACGGCTAGATGTTTTTTGTGAAATTTCACACGAACTGACATAAAAAAAAACATTCCGCTATTAATTGTTCAATTTTATAAATACATTCAGCCGCTCATCAAGCTCTTAAGCCTAGTAATTTCCCATGTGGTTAATTACAAAGATCAGCTCCATATTTTCTAAATGACACATCAATTGAAACCAATTCTTATTATAATAGCTGAAATCTTTTTTTTCAGAGGCTGCCAATCCGGAGAGTTTAAATGTCGAAATAGCGATCCTATAGTGTCAAACAGCTACGGGCCTGGTACCGAGTCAATTAAACGTCTGAACTGAAGTGCTATTTCAGTTTTTTCTTTTAAACAAATTGTTGAATCGACTTTATTCTGTTATCAGAATTGATTTTTTCAGGAAAACATGTCGTCAGAAGACCTTAGTGTCTGAACCACTTTAAAGGCATACAGTAGTATAATCTACTTTCCTACCTCAATTTCAGCTATTTCAGATTTAGAACTTTAATTCAATGAATTGCCGGAGAACTAGGTAACAAATGTCAATTTTGTAAATTGTAGCTAAAATTGAGCTGTAACAGCTGCTAAAGAAGAATATTTGAATGAATATCGGATATTGTTCTAAAAATTTTGTTCATGTGGTAACGTTTGACAGAGTGCATTATCAAATTCACATTCTGAGAAAATCTTTTTCCACAATTCAATTTCCAATTCATAGGTGTATTCAATGTCCTATTAAGGTCAGAACTAAAAATATCATTGCAGTATTTTTGTCAGTGCAATCAGAAGTAGAAAAGTAGGAGGTAAAACACAAGTTCAGTTCATTTATTCAACAAACAATATACATAAGCATTCCCAGTTTTGCCAAACACCAATCACAGCAGTGTCTAGTGTGTTAGGGCAGATACACATCAGAACTTCCATTTAGTTTCAAAAGTCAAACCTATAATGTGCAACAAAAAATCACTTAACAAATCCAACAAAGATTTTTTTGATTATCCCTTTTTCATTCTTTGTCTAAAATCGTTGTTCAATTTACTAAACTCCACTACAATAAGTTCTATGGTTGATGTAGTGGAAGGTGTCCAAACTTGTGGCACCTGGGCTGGGAACCCATTATCCCTTTCAGAGAGTTTATATTGTTATATATTTTCCTGTATTTATTCTTCATGTAATTATATTTTACTGTTTTTTCTCATGTAAAAGGCCGAATATAATTTTTGCAATCAAAGTGCTATGTCCATTAAACAATTTATCATCTACCAGTAAACAATTTATCATCTACCAGTAAACAATACCAGTAAACAATTTATCATCTACCAGTAAACTTTTTATCATCTACCAGTAAACTATTTATCATCTACCAGTAAACAATACAAGTAAACAATTTATCATCTACCAGTAAACTATTTATCATCTACCAGTAAACAATTTATCATTTACCAGTAAACTATTTATCATCTACCAGTAAACTATTTATCATCTACCAGTAAACAATACAAGTAAACAATTTATCATCTACCAGTAAACTATTTATCATCTACCAGTAAACAATTTATCATCTACCAGTAAACTATTTATAATGTACCAGTAAACAATTTATCATCTACCAGTAAACAATTTATCATCTACCAGTAAACAATACCAGTAAACAATTTATCATCTACCAGTAAACAATTTATCATCTACCAGTAAACTATTTATCTTCTTCCAGTAAACTATTTATCATCTACCAGTAAACTATTTATCATCTACCAGTAAACAATTTATTATCTACCAGTAAACAATACGAGTAAACTATTTATCTTCTTCCAGTAAACTATTTATCTTCTTCCAGTAAACTATTTATCATCTACCAGTAAACTATTTATCATCTACCAGTAAACTATTTATCATCTACCAGTAAACTATTTATTATCTACCAGTAAACTATTTATCATCTACCAGTACTAACAGCAGTTGGTGGAATAGTCTGTTTTTTATAATTATTAAAATGTTCTAAATATTGACACATAGTATCTGCTGTAGTATAAACATGTTCTAGTTTGTTTTTGATAACATTTGGTTGCTGTTCTGCCACATTACCCACAATACTGGAGGCCATTTCTTTCAATAGACCCCAACAATCACCAGCTATTATACAAGGACAATATTCAATCTGAAAACAGAACAAATATGAGTCAATCACACGTGGGAAGCTGAAATTTAAAGGTGCCACAGTTGCAATACCAACATCATCACTGATATTAAAACATGCTTTTTTTAATTGAAATCTTCACTACCTTGGTAATCCTGTTTAATAATGGATTCCTGATTTTTTACTGTCAAATTAAGCAAACTATTTGATTAATTGGTGTTTCTAATGAATTATCATGTATTATTAATCATATCATTATGTTCTAGTTGCATATAATTAGGAGTTTTAACCAGTCATAAATGTCAATGTATGTATGTACAGTCTGGATAAACAAAAAAAGACTTTTTGACCTATCTTGATCGGTCACTCATTGGAATTCTGCTGGTAATTCTCTATTAATTTAGCTAATTATGAATTAATTATGGACATGTTAGACAAACTGGTATTTTTTTTTATTAGTCATTAGAATACCTCTACTTACTACTTTCTATTTTTATAAGTATTAGCAATTTCATTTTCATACATGAAAATAAGGGAACCCATCTTTAAAGTGATGAGTTGCTAAAGCTCACTTTCAGATTCCCAAATTTTAGAAAATAAAATCTAATTTAGGGATTGCAGGGATATAGTGCAGCTGTATCTATTGGTCTGAATTGGCATGCTGCATTTCTGCTAACATGTAAGAGAACAGGTTGGTTGATAGCTGATATCCAGACTGTATACCTTTAAAGTTATATATTACTTATATGAATCAGCAGAAGCCTCACCTCCAACAGAATACCTTTAAAACTAGAGGCCAGTGACACTGAACCGACTTTAAACACAAAGTCTCCAAATTCATATCTTTGTCCTTTTGATTCTATCTTTGAGCCTTTCCTCTGTTGATAGTAATGTTTTAATTTTTGCATCAATCCATCAAACAGAGAATCAGCTACTAGACAAGTACCTGCATCTAATATGGCAAAGCAGGATGCAGGGTGGTCACTGCTATGTAGTATGTTCACTTGTCTCTGTTGAGCTAAAATGAAAATCATTTATAATATGTGTATCAGGTTGAAGAACTAAAACGTCTGACTCTTAAGTTATTTGGTATATTGTACATTTCTATTAGTTTTATTTATCAGTTGTGTCTAGTTGAAAGTCTGTTGACACCGATTTTCTGTACAGTACATATTCATTTAAATGAACCATCTTGTACACTCTTTAGTGTTGGTCTACCTGGCTATGTATGTGCATTTCTTCTGTTAAGTTTTTAGAGCAGTATCTGGGCATGTCCTTACTCAATCTAAGTTAAACTCTACTTTTTTTTAGAAATTTGTATGGCTTATGCATGTCTTTTATTTATGAGATAAGGTGCTCCAGATTCTAATCATAAGCATGTGCTTTCTGGAATTGGAATATAAACTCTTTCCAACAAGATTATAATAGATAAGTTGTGAACCCCTTCCAATAAGTTGGAAGTTTAGAATAAAAGATACTGGTACTTACTATTTTGAATGCTGGTCTGAAAAGTTTCACAATCAACACAAAAATTACCAGTTTTGGTTGCACCTAGTAATTCAATACTTTTCTGTAAGCTTTCTACTACTTGCTGTCCACTCTTCCCTTCAGGAACTGGAAACATGTACACACTGAAGATAGAATTATAGTTAACTTATTATTTGGTAATCTAGGCGATAGAGCCCATTTTCAACTCACTCCTAATGAAAAGGTGCTGTTTGAACAAAAGATTTGAAATTAATAACTTGTCCATGTATTTACAATTTTACCAGAAGTGAAATGGATGTAAGATTAATTGAACAATTCTTTTAATTTAAATTTGAAATTTACACAAGGGGATTGTGTGGCCTTTTTAAAGAGGCACTCCAGGTTTTTTTGTAGGTTGAAATATTTTTTTGCTCAAATTCATAGAGTGAAATCTAGTTTGATCAAGTGAATGCATAGATGTAAAACCTAAAATAGCATAATTTAGAAATATATAGTATTTGCAACATTTTTGATAATGAAAACTTTACAAACCAGCACTGCCCCTAAAATTTTTATTTTGAAAGCTCTGTATAAAAGTCAAACAAATGGTATAAGATTGGTGGTAACAGAAAAATGTCAAACAACTTGACTCAGTTGACTGTTGTCACAGAAACAAGTGCCTTTGATCATAATAGAAGAGGGCTGCTGAAATCCAAAGTCATGATATATTTTCGTAGAAGACACTTTATTGCGGGTTAGACGGACAGGCCGAAATACAAATAATACCTCACAACACCCATTACTATACTGGATGATCACAAGCGCAAGAAGGCGCAAAATATAAGAAATCAGTAGAAAATTTGTGTATTTATGGAAGTCGCCATTGGCTTTCTTAAATTTCTACATTTCATATAAAAGAACGATATAATTTGAAATCTATTACTAATTCAAATTGATGGCATGATTTTGTTCATCTAGTTTTCAATGGATATATACACAAATAGTTATTAAGCCACCGAAAATGTGTAAATGGCCATTGGTCATCCATTTTCTCTTTATTCATTTTACTAATTGTACGATTCCAGCAAATAAACGACATATTAAGTACCTTTGCGCATGCTCCAACATTTACACGCTTTTCAACGTTCTACCGGCTACATCTTTTCCTTGAAATTAGAAAATATAACAGATAATCATGGCTGTAAGTAAATATATGTGAATTGTTTTTGCATTCGAAATTGTTTCTGTTGTGGATTTGCAATATCGTACTTTTATATCTTTTAGTAACATGATTTCTTTGTGGTTATGTTCGTGTGCTTTTGTGGGCTCTTCATTTCATAGTCATATCGGCCCAAAGGCGTTCGTTGGTTCTTATTGAATAATCAGATAGACGTAATTGAGTTCTATCAGTGAAATACCGAGTAAACTTGTAAAGCAAGTAATTAGTAGATGGATAAATTACACCATCGCCTCAGACCTTCAATTCAGTTCCAGCTCTACATTGACAGTATTTGTGGTGATATTTGAAATGTTTGTGTAGTCTTTCATTCTCTCTCTATTTTAGACCCTGCCTATGAACCCAAAGCCATTTTTGAATGGTCTGACTGGAAAACCTATCATGGTAAAATTGAAGTGGGGTATGGAGTATAAGGGTTATTTAGTATCTGTAGATGGTTATATGAATTTACAGGTCAGAATTGTTTTGACAACCTATAGGTCAAATGATGTACTCAATAATTAAGATATAAAAGCTCACCCATATCACTGTTGTGTATTGAAATGCAATTGATTTTATCTTAACTATCCTGCTTTTATTTGAAATACTAAGAACCATTTACTACGTTAGAAAATTGAGAATCAGTTTTCTTATTTAAATTTCAGTTGGCAAATACTGAAGAATATATTGATGGTATGTTAGCTGGAAACCTGGGAGAAATTCTTATCAGGTGTGTATATTATTTCATTCAGATTGAAAAGAGTCTTCTATTTTCTAGTCTAGTCTAGTATGTGTGTCAAGGGCAGTTATAAAGTATGGTTTGTGTGTTCGAAGAGATCAGTAAATTGGAGATGTTCAGCTCCATTTCTCATATGAGGTGATAAAATATTTTATTTGTTTTACAGATGTAACAATGTCTTATATATAAGAGGTGTGGAAGAAGAGGATGAAGAAGGAGAATTTAAAGACTGATCAATCATTTATCATCTTTATCATTCATTGAATATATCATTATCATTGCGCATTATCCATGTATATCTTCAGAGGTCTAGAACAGTCAGTTAACTTTAGTGGGGGGTCTCTTGTGACTTGAGCAATCATAGTATCTGATTGTTAAAATCATTTATCAATTAATCTCGGCCTAACTGTAGGAAATACTGTCATATTGAAACTTCCCATCACAATCATATTATGTGCTGAGACAAATACATTGTACGTAACATCAATCATGCTTTTAATTTTTTTTTATCCATAATTGGTATTGTTGGATACATCATTTTGTTTAACTTGTATGTGGAAGATTAAAACATGTCCTTAAAAGTGTATTTTGTTTCAAAAGGGCATTTTCAGGGCCATCACAATAGCATATACATATTCCCACATGTACACACTGACACTTGTGGCTCACCCAGCTAAGTACTTTGGATTTGAATATTTTATGTGATAGGCAAATTAGCTCATGCAATGTCAACTGTTCCATAAGTGGTCAGGAATTTGAAGATCATATCATGTCCAGTTTATTCATACTTAACAAACACAATCATCAAATACAATGACTTAAAACTAATGGTAGAATAAAATATATACACATCCAGAGTGAACAGTTCCCAGTCCTGCCTTGTGAGTTACATGAGTGTACTCTTAAGACATAATTCTAATTTTGGATAATTAACCCATTTCAATACTGCCTGTACTGATGAAGATTGTGAAAACAATGTGTTGGCAGCATGAATCAAACTCCAATCAAATGGCTCATATGGTTTCTACCTAAAAATTATAGCGAACATTTTGTGCCTGGATGTGCACATACCTCAGTTAGCCTATCAACACTAGTATTTTTCATGAAATCTAAGAACAATGTTTATGAAACTATAAAAACTCTATTTTCATCATTCACACCAGACAATCACCTGCAAATAGAAGACAACATTTTATCAAAACAATACATATTAGACGATTGACAGCCAAAATTCTTTCACTTATGCGATATGTACAGGAGCAGCAGCTATACTGAGCTTTGACTTGTATTTCATGGTATTTATATCATACTTCTTAAATTCAGAAGGAATGCATACATCCTCAGTTTATTTTTAAACGATGGCAAAATATCAATATATATATATCCTAATATTGGCCTATTTTAATGGCATGCACCATTGGAATAGTAACTTCAGTGACATCCCAGATAATAAATTGTTGAAACTGAGAAATGAGACTGCTGACGTATACTAATTATGCATAGCGATTGCTTTGAAAAAGAAATTATTTTAACATTGTTGCAGAATTGAACAATTTCTTGTTATCTTACGATTGATTAATACAGTAAAGACCTTTTTATGTCTCTACCTGACATGGCTACTTACACTTCCCAATCATTCATTTAATGAGGTGTTGCACTTTCCACTAAAGATTCTGCTGCAGCTACAGCCTCGGCATCTGCTATTTTGGTGATACTATAAATAGCTAAACTAAAGAGTCCTATACTTTTCACCAACTGCCTGAAAATAGACAACAGCCACTGGATATGGTCTGAAGATATATCGCGATAACATCAAGGGAATTAATTACATTTGCCTATGGAGCAGTTTTATTACTGGTAAACCTTGCTAGCATAGGGTAACATATTAGATCAGGTTTTAAATGAAATAGATGTTCATTGATAATGAGTCTGCAGTACAGACCCAAGGCAGACTTGATTGTTCCGCAGCGCAATGGTGTATGGTGTTTAATTGAAATAATGGTCGGTTTTCAGAATTTTTTCAGGGGGCAATAAAAAAGATTGGACAACCATAGTCATATGGACTCACTCCACTAAAACATTTTATGCAAATGATTGTATATGTAGTCCAGGCTATTTTTAGAAATCTTCTTTCTTCTCCCTTTTGGGGTTTTTGCATGCCTATTTTTTTGTAAAATTTGGTCTAGATTTGGAATTTGATGTCTGAAATTGCATTATCTTTCAGATTTGGTGAGATGATGAGAGACCTAAAGGCGGAAGGCTTATTCTAAAAATAGTCGTTTTGTGAAGTGCCAAACTCTAGCGGATGAGTATAACCGGTAGTAGTCTACTTTCAATTTTAGTAGCTCAAAATTTTCATGGTCATCATATAATGAATTTTTTAGGAGACATTGAGAATTGGCCAGGCTTTCATTCCACATATTGGAAAGCTTTCAACGAGATTTCTGGAAAAAGTTATAGAAGGTTGAATTTCGTGTTTTAACATGGGAAGAGATGGCAAATGTGGAGTGAGTCCATATTGATTATTGGTGTCTTGGTTTTGACCATCTTGCCATTCATTCGGTCATTGTCAAGGATCTTTGGAAATCTTACTTACCATCTGAATGGATCGTTCCATAAACTTTTGGTAAATTGGGTAGCATGAGAAAGAAAACCGGGAGATTTCTTTTCAGGCATTTCGCTTTTATAAAAAAAATAAGGCAAATGTGCAGTAAAAAAAGCGTGTTTATCTAAAAGGAGTTATCTGTCCCCAGGAAGTGGTCAAATCGCCCCGAATCAAATGCGTCCTAACAAAAACGGTTTAAGTCTGTGTCATTTCGTCACTTGGTCTCTAATCTCTGGTCTTTAATGAGAAATCAGATATATAATTTGTCAACAGTCCAAATTCTTTATAAAGAACACGATCAAATACTGTTCCTTGGATAATATGAACTAATCGATGTTTTGTTCCAAATCATTCGGCAAAATTCAACCTGATTTACAATGATTAGGCCTAATTAGTAATAGGTCTTATCAAAACTCTGGAATAAAAAATTGTACAGGCAAGACAATTCCGTTAATCAAAATCTCATCTATAGTCAATTATCAGAAAAAAGTTATTCCATAGGCGGGTAATTATATGGATCTGGAAATGACATGACTTTGGAACGTAAGTTTTCTTTTGACAAAAATTAACAAATCACGCAAAGTGACAATATATAATTAACAGTTCTCAATATATCAATTGAAGAGTAATATAGAAATATTAAAACATAACCTGAAACATATAATTTCCTGTAAATCCAGGACATGCAATAAACAGTGGCTTATGGACTAGAGCCAGTTCAAGGGCCCCCGCTCACCTAGTTGTGCCACTGACAATAAATAATAAATATTATAAATAAAAATTATCAGGTGTGTGCTCTCTCTTTAAGGTGTGTTCAGTTTACACACTCACAAACTGTATTCAAAGAAATTTATAGCGATGGCGATTAGTATAACAATCATTAATATCGAAGGTGTATTCGGGAGTTTTGGGAAGATGTAGAGATGAGCCAGCTTCATAGTTAGTTTTATGAAACACATCACATGACACTTTTCTACCGAACAACCAAAAACACTGCTCTAATTTCTCAGCTGAATCGTCATCCTAAAATACGAAATGTTAATTAATAATGAACAAGATAAAAGGAAATTGGAATATAAACTTGTCCAGGTCGATCCAATTGTTGCATAAACATGGACAACATGTGGCAATTGTCTTAGTTCTGTTTAATGTCAGCCTACAGAGAATACGGGCACAAACTGACTTAATTTAGGGTGGGGGAAAGGGGGGAGGGTGACAAGTGTTGAGATTGAAATTGTGGCATTGAAGCTTCTGAGAGTTTTTTTTCCCAAAAGAAAACAGAATTGATTTTGTGCATTGTGACACATACTTCGGGGCACGACAAAATTCACATTTTTTAGATTTGTCTCAAGTGAAGTGGGGGTAGGATAAATAAAGTTAACTTACTGTTACCAAGGGTCTGATTTCTTTTCGTATATCATATATTCCTGTTTGCTTTAAATATTGTTTAACTGCTACACATAAATGTATGCTATTTGCTATAATAAAAATAAGGTTATATCATCAAAAAAATAGGGGATGTCGATAAAACATCTTTCTTGGTAATATATTTTATCCTGACTATTTACTTTTGAAAATAAAGGTCGTGCTCATGATAAAGTAACTTATAATGATACATGTATATAAACGGGTGGCTTAAACAGATCAACTGAATTTTCAAAGACTGTAGGCAACTACTTGTAAATGGAAGAATCTAATCAATCGCTGGATGGTCTCAACTTGAGAGCACGAAGGACAAAAAATCTATGTCCTTTCTGGTCGTCGATCTTAGCCATCAAAAACTTGCGACCATCCGGTTGATAAAGTGGGCAAAGTGGAACTGAACTATCAGTAAACTTACGATAACAAGATGTGGCTAAATTTGTCGATTTAGTAATAGTTTCTCCAACAACTCGAAATCTTTTTAAACCACCAGTGTAAACATAACCCCCAATAACAGGTCCTAAAATTAAATTTAAAAATATTTAATGATTGTATACATTTTAGACAAAGGGGGTTCATTGAGTTAACATCGTGTTTGAGTTTTAAGAGTTAAAATCATGTAGCACAACAACTATTATTTTCTAGACCAAATTTTCTCAGTACATCCTTTTCGCTATAAATCTTCCAAAATATGGCCAATAGGAGTTTTAAATGTAAAAAAAAGATGTAGTCTTCAATAATTTTGACTTGACTGAAACATAAAAATAGTTAAAACAAATTATTTGGGACGGCCCTTCTATAGGTATTGGTACAATGGACAATGTTCGTTTTGAACGTGATTGGAATATGGGGGTATTACTCTAGATTACATGTCGAGACAGAACCACAACACTTGCAAAACAAGAGCACAGAAAACTCTTCAAAACTACACTTGAAGGCTATAACAACTTAATACTTACCACGACTTAGCCCTATTTTGAGTTCTATTTTAGTTGGAGTTGATGGACCTCCTAGCTCCAAATCGCTAGCTGATATTAACAAGTCCAAAGCTAGATTTGCCATTTCAGCAACTTGATAATTCCTTGTTGAACGTTCACCATTATTCAGTCCTAGGAGAAATACATACATGTATACATCTACATGTACATAGTTTTTTATAAATACATAAATGGATAAAATTTAGACCGCCTTATTTCTAAGTTCTCAAGTGCCGATATTGTGACCTTATCAATCATGTTCATGGGGCACTTTAACACCACGCCTATGTTTTATTGTTAGAGAACCAATGTCGGATATCAGTTCTAAAAAGTACAAGGACGAGCTGAAATCTAATGCAATCGGCAGGTGATTTATTTTCAAAACGCTGCCGGAAATTCGGCTTCTCGTACTATATCATGGCAACCATTTATAAAGCTCACTCACCCGATAAAATTGTGTAAAAGAAATCTGTCCGCTGTACGAAATGGACATCATACTGAGCAATACGATTATCTAATAAGTTGAGAACTACATTATAGATACCAATCATTTTATCAGGTTGTGCAGTGGGAATATTCCGCCAAATATGTCTTATATCCACTACTAGCACGGCGACGTTTTGGTAATATTTTGACGTAGTAGTTGCATCGCTTAACATTTTTGGACACTGTCGTGGCAAGACCTCTTCCAGAACTGATGACATTCGACCACGAACTTGACTTAGCTGACGACCAATTCTCAAAACATACTGCTCACACATTTGCAGGTATTTTGTGTGTTTGGAAACAACCAGATACAATGTAGGTGCAGAAATCAAAAGGCTGAGAATCAAAGTAAACACTTCCACAAGAATCCATCTCAGCAGTATATCTGTAGTCCTTATGACTTCCACTTCCATATCTGAACTCAAGGCGAAAAAACATTCATTCGCTAGCTGCAGTCTTTGTTTTTCGAATTCCATATGTTTTTGTGAACAGAAATCAATATGACTATGTTCAAGTTTCTTAAATGCAATTAATTCTGAACAGGCAAATGGAATGGTAACGCTATTTCGAGACTTGGAGATGAAAAAATTAGCCAGTTCCAAATGAGATCGCATTTCAAACTGATCATTGATATGCTGTTCGGAGCAATACGTCAGTCTACTGATATGAAACTGGAGTCGTATGTGAAACGCCAATATATCTGCAATGACGGCCATATTAAACCAAGGAATTAGCCCATCGCCTTCCGTGAGAAAATTCATAGAACACAAGGATAGCTCTTGCTCAATGGAATGGAATATAGCCGAATTCTTCCAAGCCTCTTTTCCTTTAGAAAACAGACGATAATTTCGTAGGTAATTCAAGAGAGAATATTTAGTTTTCATGACTTTCCACTGCGTACAGAGTTGATAAGGCCAGTCTTGATGGTCTTTAAGATAGTACTCTGTTCTAAGGAAGGTGTCTGTTAACGATTGCGTTCCCTCGCTATTCTGGCCATGAGAATAAGTTATTATTAATGTCATTTCACTTGATAAGATAGTTGATAATCCTAGAGTCATATTTAAATTCTTGAGGCCAGTTCTGATCTGAAAATAAAACGACAAGTAAAGAAATTATAGACTGTAATACAACTTACACAGAAAGAGTAAGTGGTGGCGCCAGAAAGTGGTTTGGACCCCAATTGAACCCCCACTTTATTTTCAGAATGCACAAAATCAATTCAGCTTTTCTAAAATTTTCTTGAGAGAACCCTCTAAGAAGCTCTATGAGAGGCTTGCGACTATGATCCCCAGCACACGACAACCCCCCAATCGAGTCATTCTGCCCCCAATCGAGTCATTCTGCCTCTGTACCTCCAGTGTCGGAAGGCCGGGCGCCACCACCGAGTATTTCGTACAGATGCTACAATAAAATGAATCGCTGCATGCGACGAATGGAAATTCTTCCCCTATTTCACACTCCATGTTTTTTCTATTTTCGATAACATTAAGTGGTGCAAAAATGTTGGAGGTAAAGCCCGATCATTTTCGAAGAACACAATATTTTTGATATCTACAACGCTCACCTGATCGATATTTTTCTCATTACTAATATGTAAAACTGAAACATACATGACGGCGCCTGATACCAGTAATATTGGTAACCACATAATAACAAAACATGCCATTCTTACACATTTTTCTCTTGAACTAGCATATGATACATCTACAAATTACACAACAGGTTCTTTAATGTTAGGTTCATATAATACGATTGACAATAACAGTGGTGCTAAACAGTGGCGTTTCTATGAGGGAGGGGGAGGGGGTTGCAATCCCCACACCACACACTTTCAAATTTTTTATCATTTTACATTGTGTAAGAATTGTAAAAATTGTGTGGCCCCTGCTCGTCCCACTCACATAATGTTTCCTAGAAACGTCACTGGTGCTGAAGTCGACCTCGTGTTTGGCAGATTCCGGGAACAACTGCATTTTCAACGACTGCGTGCAACTGATAGATTCTGATCAATCGATGGACCTTGTCAATCAGGGCGTACCGACGACCGAAAAATTGCCACCAGTTAGTTGCCGTGAGTTTCAGTTTGTAGTCAAGCTGAGCTTTTGGAACATGCGAGCACCCAGTAGGTCACAGTTGCTTGTTGTCAATCAATTTTTCGATATGGAGGTGCTCAGATCAGATGGGATGCCGTTAATAGCCAGTTCACCTGGACCTTAGACATTCACACCAATGTCAAGCATGTAAAACAAGTTACCATGAAGTATAGGTCTAGCTTTTCTGCTTGAACTAAAACAGGTATCATTTTTATTATTGCCCAAATTTCAAAGACGGCAATTCGATGGTCGATTGGAATTGCCGAACTGGAGAGATGGGAAATACATGTAGTATTATGGAATTACATTTTTGTCGTGGACTTACTCCAAAGTCAAAGTTAATTGCCACAATCTGTACTTTTCGGTGCCATGACAATAGAATCTCATAGCCTCTCAACAAGGTATTCAACACTTACCGTATTTTCCGGCTGTTGAAGTAGAAAGTTTTCTCAATTCCCCAATCAAGTCATGCTGAACATCTGAAGTCCGTAAACTGGGAGAGCTATACACTGAAAAACTGGCCATCTTTTCATTTTCTGTCATACGAAATCTCTGAATTAAGTAATAGTTATTGGACTTAAGATATCAGGAAGACGTTCAACAGATATAATTATTTACTTTTACATTGCATTGGTTCCAAACCTTTTGGACTTCACAATCCTCTGGTATCCTCTTGTTCAAAGAAAGGAAAGCTGCTTAACAGGATGGAGTAATTACAGGTCAAAACAACCACCCAAAACTATGAAATTTGACACATTCCAAGTTTCAATAAGCTATATATCTTATAACATAACACTTATTTTAATTCTCGGAAAATTACTCAGGTATCCATTGAAGTACCTGTAGATACACAAGGGAAATATATACCCAATTTTGGGGAACTAGGCTTCTATTGCTGAGATCTGTTGTAGCATATATACATGTGGTCCGAAACCTGCCTACTCTAGAAACATCTGATATCGACATAATCTATATTTTTTTTTACAGTTATCGACTGCCACACAAGCATATTGCACTGGCTTGTTCTCTGATTGCCTTTCAACTTACAAATATAACTTATTTTAAATGTCGAAATCAGATTAAACTTACAACTTACATTGATTTCAGGGCCGGAACGTTGACTATTCGGGGTGATAGTTGTAAACAAACGTCTCCAATTGATGGTTCTTGCAGATCGTGACGGCATCGTGAACTTTAATTTAATTCCAAATTAACGAGGAAGAATACAAATTAATGATGTTGATGTAACAATATAAACTGTTGAACTATGTGTATAGTAAGAGTAGTATATCGTTCCGATATTCAATGTGATCTCTTTCCCTAAATATCGATAAAGGATTACCTTAAAGATAGTTCCACTAATAACAATTACTTTATCCTATTTACTTATCAACGAACGATAGCCCAGACTCAACGAATTCCATTTATTTCCTCTTATTTAAACTAAATTCTTTATTTCGTGAGCAAAATTTAACACAGAGATCAGAGAGGACCTTATCATACCCAGTTGATCTAATTAAAGATCTTAATGATTGTCATGGAGATATATCTTAAGTTCACAGTTTGGCAAAATGGCAAATTAATTTTTCTTGTAAAACATGCAAAGTCTGGAGAAGATTTTATGTATGTTGCCGGCGAGTGACAACTAACGAGTAGGGGATGAGGAGACAGGGGCCTGAGAGACCATACGCCGTCAAAACTGATGCGGGATTTTACGGGTAAATCATTCATATAATTATGGGTCCAATATTGCCAACATTTATATCTTTAGGAACAAGCCTTCTTGCCTAGCAAGAATTTTTAGTATATCAAGGTCGGTCGCCAATCTGTGTCAAAAATCGAACTTGTCTAAAGTATTGTTGATTTACACACACAGTTTCCCAAATTTCCGGCTTTAACCTGCCACCTGTATCGTATTCACAAGCCAAATTTAACATAATTGTGTTACAAATGTAAATGATCACACTAAATTTCATTAAAATCTGTATTGTAAGTTTCTTTTGTGTTCAAAAACAAATTTTGACACGATTTTATTAAGTCAAGGGCAATAACTCAAAAATCGTTTATCATAAAATTGTCAAATTCCAACTTGACCTAGATCACATTGAATATCGGAACGATATACTACTCTTACTATACACACAGTTCAACAGTTTATATTGTTACATCAACATCTTAATTTGTATTCTTCCTCGTTAATTTGGATTTAAATTAAAGTTCACGATACCGTCACATCTGCAAGAGACATCAATTGGAGACGTTTGTTTACAACTATCACCAGTCAACGTTCCGGCCCTGAAATCAATGGAAGTTGTAAGTTTAATCTGATTTCGACATTTAAAAAAAAAAATATAGATTATGTCGATATCAGATGTTTCTAGAGTAGGCAGGTTTCGGACCACATGTATATATGCCACAACAGATCTCAGCAATAGAAGCCTAGTTCCCCAAAATTGGGTATATATTTCCCTTGTGTATCTACAAGTACTTCAATGGATACCTGAGTAATTTTCCGAGAATTAAAATAAGTGTTATGTTATAAGATATATAGCTTATTGAAACTTGGAATGTGTCAAATTTCATAGTTTTGGGTGGTTGTTTTGACCTGTAATTACTCCATCCTGTTAAGCAGCTTTCCTTTCTTTGAACAAGAGGATACCAGAGAATTGTGACCTCACCAAAGTTCATTAAAATCAGATAAATACCGTAGTCTCTATTGTGTTCACAAACAAATTTTATCCACAAGCCTATTGTCGGCGGACGGACGACAGGGGAGACAACAATATACGACCATATGAAAATGGTGAAAATGTATTTGATATTTGGGTTGTAAATAACAAAAGACAAAATAAATAAAGACTATTTTATCTACAAATAAATTATCATATAACAGAGATTCTTATCCCTAAATACAAAGAAATCTAAAAATAATATAAAATATACATCTATCTACAATTTAATGTCAATATATTGACTATAAAGGGATTATTTAGAATAATCTAAGTTGTTATTCCATTATGAGCACTAATAAATAAAATATTCAACATGTATTACATAACAGTACATCTAGTGTTCTTTAAAGGGGTTTAGTGGTTTATATATTTACTTTTACTGCTGGTAGGGGTCTAAAATTCAACAGAATCGATTGAACAGCAGACAGCTTTAAATGGATATTCCCCTTTTTTTTGTATTTTGAAAAAAATTTTTGTTCTAATTTGTGAAAACTATACACCAAAATCTGGAGAAATGTGCCCTTTAACATATCTGAAAATTTAAACTAAAAGAATCCAGGAGTTAATTCTTAAACGCCCAAAAATATTTATTAATATTTAAAAACATTATGTTTTTAAGTTCATTATGCTTTTTGGAAGCTGTTAGAAAACTTCTTTACAAGTAAAATAAAATAAACGCTAAATTGTAGAGTAATAGTATGTAGAGTAATAGTATTCTGAAGGTTTCAACTAATAATATCCAGCCGAACACCAAAAACTAGGTCAAACTGTGTAATTAACAATTAGTACTCTCCGTTTTTAATCCACCTTTTAAAACAAATTAAGTTTGATCAAGAAGATACATAGATAAAAATAGCATACTTTAAAAATATCTTCAGGTATTATTTTTGACATTTTTGATCATGAAAACTTTTTACAAAAAAAGGGAATATCCCTTTTAAATATTTCCTCTATGTTAGAGGATAGATAAATTTGAACTATATCAGAGGGTAAAAAAAATTTTAAGTCAACTAATCCCTTTAAGTTTTTATTACATATTTAACCAATCCGGCCAAAATGAACACTTTCTTGTGGTTACATGTATTTCTATGAATGGATCAACCTTTCAATTCCAATAGCATTTAACTTAAAGTATTTGCCCACATAGCTGCCAATGTTCAAAAATTATCTACCACGAAACTAGTTGAATTAAGATTTTCCAGATTCAATTGATAGTAAGAAAGTGTGAGCACTTTAGTCATAATTATACAGTATTTATTCAAAAACTATTTCAGTGATAGACCATTTATATTAGCTTGCTCCAATGAGCAATTAGAGAAAATTTCATCAAAGCAGATGAACTTTCATATTGGGATAATATGAACAAATGAAAAGTGCATTTTCTTACACAAACTTAGTCTCTGACATGTAGACTTCTCCTGACTAGTTACACAAAAAATAGACAAAGAGGGACTGGATGATAGAGGCTAATATAAACTCTATAAAACATAAAGAAATCTTTAAAATGATACAAATATAAAGCACCAAGGTTGCCATGATTAACAATAAATAATGATATTGAAAGAAAAGATGTGTTCTTTTTTAAATGCAACTCCTCTCAATTGAAAACATTTTTGAAACAAATTTATAACAAAGAGTTGGTGTTGGTGCCAAACTAAATCAACCTTGAAGTACTTCCTTTTGTAATATTATTTCAACTTCTTGGTTCCCATCCATTTGGACTACTTGCAGGCATAATTTTTTGAGGTGCCCCCCAATTCTTTGGATACTTCTCTGTGGGCAACTGTGGTTTACCCTAGTTTGGGAACCTCGAGTCTGTTCTACAAACACTTAGCAAGGGATTATTTTAGTCATCTTGTTATATGATTGGTCAATCAAGCTTTATAAACCAATCAGATTACTCTATTTCTTTAAATCTTGATTAACAAATTGTGAAACAGGCCCCACGGGTTTTAAACAAAGAATAGTTGAAATCTTCTCTTGATCAATGAAAAATCAAAAAATATGGGTAAGAAGTAGAATACATATTTCTATATACTACTCTGCACCTATTTCCGAGAGTTCACATAGCTAGTTCTGTTATTTACTGATTATGCTATTCCATCTGTCTAATATCAGCGAGATACACTGTGGACTCTCTTAAACAGGAAGAGTCATTCTAAATGTACATAATAGTCACCATACTATATTGAACGAAAGTAGAGAAGATTTCTTTAACTCTTGTCAACGGATCAGACCAGAAATGAAAGTCGGTCCTATTTACCAACAAAGGTTTGAATCTATCGTGTGATTATTGGGACATTATTTGGGATTAGAAACAATCACAAAATAATGTACATCTCAATAGAGGACAAAAATACATTTAAACATGTGAAAAACAAATTATTCACCTTAATATAGGTTTAAATATATAATACGGTTTTACAGTATTATTAACATTTTGATGCCATTACATCATAATATGATGATTTTAAAAGTGTGTGTTTAAATGAAATAAAACGTCATATAACCTGAACTCCAAGTGACATTACAGGCTGTTCAGATATATATAACTCACTTATATGAGGCTGCAAGTGTATATTTATATGGGATTTTAGACATTGGAGATCTTTGTGTTCTCTCAGTGTTCAATCAAAGGGTTAAAAAGAGGAAAAAGAAATAAAGTTGCCCAGAAAACAGGAATGAGGTAGAGAGATCTAGTGATAACAGATGATAACTATAACTTTAGAGTCTCTAAGACATTTCAGCAGTGATAGAAAAAAACCCAATAATATATGATAATACATGAGTATGATTATCTTTACCCATACAGTTCTCTTATCATTCAATTCATCAGCTGGAGACTAATTCTTGCATTAGGTTTGTATGCAATTAAATGGATATTTCCTTCAATTAGATATCTTAAACTTTAACAAAAGGTTTGAAAAATTTGTTGCAAAAATAATATAATTTGTTACTTATCCCCACTATAACAGTTCATTTTTATTTGATTGTAGACAAACATAAGGTATTCATTCATAAAGTGCTCTGGGCAGCTGATAAATGGAACATTCTGACAACTGTACAAGTAAATGATATTTATGAACATATGAAACTGCAAAGCATAACTATAAACCAATTGCTATAAAAAATTTCTAAAGGCTAAAGGTAACAATTGATGATGAAAGACATTTTGTCAAGTTATAATCTCATCTAAATTAGTAATCTCATAATAAATAACAGCCAGGATAGCCTTTCAAATGATTCTTAACAAAATAAGTTGCCTAGCACATGAAATGAATCTGAACAAAACAAATTGCCTTGCTTTGCCCATCAAATGTTTTCGAAAAAACAACAAGTTGCCTTGCCCTTTAAATGATTTCGAACGGAACACAACATTGAGCTATTGAGGCCAAACAAAAATATTCTATAACTAAATACTTGTATCAGTTACATTGCAGAACTTTATGCTTAGACCTAAAAAGAAATGCAAATCAAAGTCAAAAGATCACTAACCTCATTTGGTACACAAACAAAAGTTTTACCCTGATATTCTAGACAATATCCATAATTGATCTAATAAAATAAAAGGGAAACGGGACAAAATGAGGTAAAGATTTTTAAAGATAACTATAAACATGCTTCTCATGATAAATAGAGGTAATTTCTGAAAAATTCAAATTTTTATGCCCTAATCTTGTGATTGAATATGCAAAGATTTGGGTATTCCGAGCGATTTTATATAGACTTCAAACAAAGCCATGAAGTTCTGATTTTCTATTCATTTTTGTAGCTTTGGTAATTTTGAAATATATCTCATCATAACAGCTCAAAAACAGAAACCTAAAAGATTCGTTCATAAAATCCATTCCTTTTGTAATTTTCATACATACTTCAAAAAACAAAAAATTGTGCAAATCTCCCGAAATCTCAACCAACCCTTGATCAGCTGGTTAAGGAAGGCAATTTTAAAGTTTTTGTGAAATATAACTTCAGATATTCTGAATGAAACTGCAAGATTAAGAACCAGTAATAGTAGCTACATGCAATACACATAAACTACACTATACATATTGCTGTTAATTCTATATACAAATTAAACTGTTTTATTTGATGTGTCACTGTTAAAGGTTGAATCATAAGCATTCACATAGAGTCTATCTTCCTTCACAATTAGAGAGCTGTCTTGTAAGCCAGTTGGACGGTTTCGTAACAATGGATTTCGACATACTACAAGATGAAGTTTGTTACCAGATTCAGCAATCAGAGGTAAAGTGTGACGACAACTGTAATCTTTAGTTTTTATACGATTTACCTAAAATACAGGATAGATTTAAATTAATTGTGTTGGAGTAGAATAAGCTACCGATGAAAACGCTTACATATTTGCCTTTGTCCTTTAATATTCTGACCAAATACTATTTCCAGTCAACATAGCACAGATCATAACTCAAGTAATGATTTTTTTTTTAGGATTGAAAAATTGAAATTGAATTTTAATGGGAGTTTTATATGATTAATAAAAAATAATGCCACATTCTTGTGTGAAATTCTTCCGAGAACTGAGACATTAAGAGACTTCACAAGCAAGCTTAAACAAAACACATTAATAATGGTAAAGTATACTACCTAGAGACATATACAAATAAACATTAAGAAAAGAAAATCTAGTAAATTTCTTGAGGCATAGAAACTATTACATACCTGCAAAATTCGGTCATAAGCTCTCAAACCAGCCTTAGAGGCAGGACTAGCTGGTTTAATACCACTGATAAAAACACCTTTCTCATACATGCCATCTGATAACCCAAACCCATATTCCTCACTGGCCTTCTTCACCACCTTAACTCGGTGTAACTGAATAGGTGTTGGGGTAAATATAGTTTGTACATGTTCACTGGTTGATTTATTACCAGTTTTAGAATTGTTGGCTTGAGACATTTGAGTATGAATACTGAGAGAATCATGAGAAATAGCACTTCTTCCAAATCTGCCTGTACTCTTGGATCTCACATAACGATCATTAGGTTCAGATGCTCTCGACCTACGGTCCAAGCTACTAGTGCTACGGTCCCTCAAACTTAAGCCAATCTGCTTCAGCATCTCTGATCCTGTTCCATGCATGAAATCTTCAAAAGTGCCAACCCAATCATCTTCTGGGTTGCTACTGGAGTAACTATGGTTACTAGCTGAGTGGTTGTCCCATTCGCCGTCTGACATCTGTAAATCAGCTAAACCCTCTCCACTTCCTTCAGCATCATTACTTGACTCACCAGAAAATGGCCGAACGTAATCTAAAAAAAAATTACATGTTATCCCTAAGAATATTAACAGTGCCGTAAGTTTTAATCTGCCTGAAGGGACAGCCAGCACTTTCAAGTCCATTCTCATTTCCTTAAATCTAAAACTAAATGGCAAAGCAGGACCCAAAAACTTTGCTCCTATTTTACATATCAGGTAAAAGTTACTCATAGTAGGTCATGATAGGTCAAAATCACTGAAATATTTACATAAATTGTCCACCTAGACACTTAATTACTATAAGAGAAGCAACCTTGACCCTTGATCACCATAGAAGCAACCATGACCCTCAATTACCATGAAGAGACCTTGACCCTCTATTAATATAAGAAAAGCGACCTTGACCCTAGATTAAATATAAGAAAAGCGACCTTAACCCTAGATTAAATATAAGAAAAGCGACCTTGACCCTCTATTAATATAAGAAAAGCGACCTTGACCCTCTATAAAAATAAAAAAAGTGACTTTGATCCTCGATTACCACGAGAGAAATAACCTTGGCCCTGTATTACCTTGATTTGCCCCCTGAAATTAATCTATTGAAAAAGGTATTATACCTGATTTGCGTCTTTTCTCTGGAACTTTAGGTCTAGAAGAAGATAATTTGGATTGGTTGTGATGAACACTGCCCATTTCTGGTCCAGAACTATCCCATGACTCCAGAGCACTGTCCAATCCTGTACTCTGTGTTAGTGGTTTACCAATTTCACTCTGATTAGAATTATTATTATTCTGAAAACAAACATTCAGTTTAAAAACAAATAATTAACATGAAAACAATAAGTTTCCATTCAAAAGAGAAAATAAATGGTCGTATAGTTGAGCAAAATAAATACAAGTATTTCACTTGAAAAGATAAATGTTTAAAAGGGAACTAACTTTACCTGTTCAATTTGAGTTTTCCCTTGATTTCCTGCAAGAGAATAGTAATTATGTGTACATTACAGTACTAAATGTATTATGAATCTAGGACAGAGCCTCTCCTTGACATAATTATTTTAATATTGGCTTTACCACCTGAGAGTAAATTCTAATTATCTGGTTCTTTGCACTTTGTCACTACCAGGAAGTCTTTTAAGAATTTCTTGTTCAGTTATTCCAAATAGACCAGAAGGAAAATAGGGGACTAGCCAAACATATGGGTAGAAATTCTAAATGTTATTATGTATTTATGATAAAGAATCCAAACCTGCATGTGAAGTTCATTCATAATTATGCTATCCACCAGTGGATGTTCTCTTGCTTGTTAACTGACTTTGTTTTGATGAAAAACTTGTTTTGATGAAAAACCTTGTTTTTCATTTGGCAATTTTTTATTGAAGAAGAGAAAATCCTTTTCATATGACAGTTGAATCAGAAATGTTTAAAACAACAAAAACTTACCATTACCCTTACTATCTGAAACCTTTCTTGAAATTTTCAAAGTGACCACTTCTCCTGCATTCTGTAACATCTGAATAGCCTCTGATAAGCGTTTATATTTAGTTGATCTGCCATTGATAGCTAGTAGATTGTCTCCTACTCTTATAGCTCCAGTCCTAACAGATTAGAAATAAACATTCAACTGTTTTGGACTATCAAAAGCCAGAAAGTACATAGTATGCATAACAGTTCTGATTTCAAAATGTGGGGTGACATTTGCTCATGCACAGCCACAATTTATCATATGATTGACTAGTCAGTTTTCCAATGTCATCCTAATCAAACATACATCACTGTCCGATGTGTGGCAAAGTAACATAGAGTTTCATATTGACTTAAAGTATGCATGTGCAAGATTTCAATAAAAGAATGACAAAAATAAAAAAATATGACTGACACACTGTTTTAATCAGCCTAAGCCTTAATAAAAGCTCCATTTACAAAATCACAAAGCACATTGCAAAATTAAGTAAATTATCCTTATCTCAGTCAAACATGTAAACATAGGCTTGCGGCAAGTCTCGCAAGCGTATACGCCCACCAGTAGCTTGATAAAGAGCTAAATGTGAACTGTAAAACAAACTCTATATCATAGCCTGTAGAGTGAGCACTAGCCAAAAAAGTGAAAAAACACGATATCAGAGTTTTATGCGATATCTCTAAAGAAAATCGATCGGATCCTCACCAAATTCAATAGTGCACATCTTCATAATGATATTGACACAAATACAAAAGATAAAAAGAATCCATAGAGAATTGTAGCCTGTAGAGTGAGCACGAGTCAAAAAAGTGAGAAAAAAAAACGAACATGATATCAGAATTTTATGCGATATCTCTAAAGAAAATCATTGAATCATCAGCAAATTCAATAGTGAACATCTTCATAATGATATTGACACAAATACAAAAGATAAAAAGAATCCATAGAGAATTGTAGCCTGTAGAGTGAGCACGAGTCAAAAAAGTGAGAAAAAAAAACGAACATGATATCAGAATTTTATGCGATATCTCTAAAGAAAATCATTGAATCATCAGCAAATTCAATAGTGAACATCTTCATAATGATATTGACACAAATACAAAAGATAAAAAGAATCTATAGAGAATTGTAGCTTGTAGAGTGAGCACGAGGTAAATGTGAACATACGGACGGACCGACAGGGGCAACCACAATATACGCCCCTACTTACGTGTGGGCGTATAAAAACTAATTTAAAGAATAATACTAACCTTTCAGCTAAACCACCCAGTATTAAATCTGAGATAAAGATATTATCCATTGGGTCTTCTGTACCAGATATAGTTATACCTAATGGTCCACCAAATCTCTGTAATTCTACTGTATATGTCACACTATCTGAACTACATTCAACTGGAAATACAAATGAAATGAAATTAACCACAAAATAAAATGAACCATGAAAGGAAATGAACTACATAATGAAATGAACTAAAGTATAGAAATGAAAAATATCATCATCATCATGAGATCAATTGAAACAAGTTCAGTTAATATGATCAATGATTCCCAGATATAATCTGTAATGTAGTTTCTTTTTGCATTCACTTTCGGCATAAGAAGTGTTGGCATATAAATAAGAATATTTACCAGTATATGGGTCTTCTCGTTTGATTTTTAACTTTATAATATCATCAGCTGTTTGTAGTAAATGTGCAGCGTCTTCTACAGTACAGTTGATAGTTTTAATATCATTGATAGCTAACAGATGATCACCGGGCTGAATAGAACCACACCTATAATAAAACAGATTCTGAAATCAAACATGCTAAAACCTAGCAATAATAACAACACATTATCCATGGAAGAATGGATTAAAGTCACATCATTCACATCTAGAATGAAGTTAACCCACCTGTATGCAACACTGCCTTTTCTTACATTAGTTATTACTAATGGATCTCCCGAATTTCTTCTCAAAGGAGCTAAAATACAAAAATAAAAAAGGGAATGAATATACTGGATATTAAATAATCTGGCCATAGTTAAACAGGGTAGAAATACACAATAATTTAGGACATGTTGAAGGGACAATGTGGCAAAAGTTTCAATCAAGAATTTTTTACCACTCTGGACTAAGAACTCTCTAAAGACTGTCTTAGTGACATTATCATGTCCATATATGTCAAGAAGGAATAAATGTATATTGTTACTTACCATTTATAGTAAAACCAAGTCCACCGGTAGGTTTTGGTAATCTAACACAGTAGGTACCAGAACTCATAGTTACTGATTCTGAAATTAATAATTAAAAAACACGTTTTTAATCTAGAAGAATAAATTTCAGGGTTAAGTTGACATACAGTAAGTACACCGAAGACAAAAATTTACAGTTACAACCAGTTGCTTGTGTTCTGCTTCTCGAAAACATTGGATGTTGTTATTGAACTGAGTAGTCAAATCCAGCAACCAAACAGTTGTTCACAGTTGCTAGTAGTTTATCAATTTCTGGACATGAGTGCATCACTCATTTTGACTGGGACACTTCTGATTTGATTATTTGACTCGACCTGAAATCTCCAATTAATTCTATAAAATAAATTTATCAGTGAGAACAAATGAATGTATTTACTCATATACATGTTTAAAATTAGACAGTCAAAACAATTTAAACTACCTGTAACATCAAATTCTATTTCTAACACACATCTTGGTCTTGAGTCACGTAACATTAGAGTGACTTCTTCTAATGATTTATCTGCTATATCCACACCATTAACAGATAATATTCTATCACCAACTTGTATTAAACCACACCTATTTCAACACAAAAACAACCATAGACAGTCAAGAAATGTAGTAATATTGTCAAAAAACTGGAGTGAATCTTCAGCATAAGCAAAGAAGGTATAGGTACAAAATATGTAAAAGTACAAGTGTCTTGTAAAAAGTCATAAATACATACTTTTCTACAGCACTATTATGTTCTATTTGAGCAACTATTGGTGGTTCAGTGAGTATAGTAGTAGAAAAGACACCACCATCTAATGTCAGACCTATACCACGATGATCAGAGAAAACTATAACTTCTGTGGTTTCTGGGTGACAGACTTGATTATTATTCAATAATACTGACTGACATGTAGCTGCTGATGCTATAGATACTGAAACACAACAATAACAATTCAGTTTAAGATAGCTGCTGATGCTATAGATACTGAAACACAATAATAACAATTCAGTTTAAGATAGCTGCTGATGCTATAGATACTGGAACACAATAATAACAATTCAGTTTAGATATGGATATGCCAGAAATACCGAAACACATTAATAACAATTCAGTTTAGATATGGATATGCCAGCAATACTGAAACACATAAATAACAATTCAGTTAAGATAGCTGCTGACGCTATAGATACTGGAACACAATAATAACAATTCAGTTTAAGATAGCTGCTGATGCTATAGATACTGAAACACATTAATAACAATTCA
Source organism: Lottia gigantea (assembly GCF_000327385.1). Taxonomy (NCBI): domain Eukaryota; kingdom Metazoa; phylum Mollusca; class Gastropoda; family Lottiidae; genus Lottia; species Lottia gigantea. The sequence continues at coordinate 2,909,204 of NW_008709379.1, forward strand.
GTTAAAAATATGGATATGCCAGAAATACCGAAACATATTAATAACAATTCAGTTTAAGATAGCTGCTGATGCTATAGATACTGAAACACATTAATAACAATTCAGTTTAAGATAGCTGCTGATGCTATAGATACTGGAACACAATAATAACAATTCAGTTTAGGTATGGGTATGCCAGCAATACCGAAACACATTAATAACAATTCAGTTTAGATATGGATATGCCAGCAATACTGAAACACATAAATAACAATTCAGTTTAAGATAGCTGCTGATGCTATAGATACTGAAACACATTAATAACAATTCAGTTTAAGATAGCTGCTGATGCTATAGATACTGAAACACAATAATAGCAATTCAGTTTAGATATCGATATGCCAGAAATACCGAAACACATTAATAACAATTCAGTTTAAGATAGCTGCTGATGCTATAGATACTGAAACACAATAATAGAAATTCAGTTTAGATATCGATATGCCAGAAATACCGAAACACATTAATAGCAATTCAGTTTAGATATGGATATGCCAGCAATACTGAAACACATTAATAACAATTCAGTTTAGATATGGATATGCCAGCAATACTATATCAGTTTAGATATGGATATGCCAGCAATACTGAAACACATAAATAACAATTCAGTTTTAGCTATTATAATTGATATGGAAACCAATTTACAAAAATTCAATATAAATAGTTGTTGAAGGTATTGATATTGGAATAAGATGAAAAAATAGCATGCAGTGTGCAATAAGGGAAATTATCTTTTAAAAATGAATAAAAACTTACAACATGATGAAGGTATTCTGTCCACAGGACGAATCCAGTTTCTCTTGCTTCTACCAGAGCCCCTTGAACTAATAGTACCAAACTGATTAGCTACACTCAGAGCAGAGCGTGTAAAGCCAGCAGTAGGCATAGTACCGAAACCAGTGGTTGAGGAAGAGGAAGGAGATATAGAAGGCAAGGTAGCAGTAGAATGTGCAGGCAATAGAACTGGAATGAAATTATAGTGCACATAAACCTTCAATTCAAACAAAATCCTGCTCACAATGCCCTACTTTAAAGAAAGCATGCCCATCAAAGTTCAAATCCAATAAACTTTTAAATAAAAATAGATAACCAGCAAGCTACCATGCAATATTTGATAAAGCAAAATATAATCCATTAACCTTAGCAACAGACTATAAAGCTGAACTTTAAACCAAATAAGCGTAAGAAAACATTTAAAAGTAGGATGTGTTGCTTCACGTTTGATTGTTAATTTGGAAGTTTCCTTAGCAACATGTATTGGCCTCTTGGTCTTGTTTCCATGAGGTTAATCTTCCACCTCGAATACCACTCTGATTTGTCAACTCTGCATACCTTTCCACATAACCTAGATTATAATATTTTTTTGGAATATCTTTTCCTTCCTTTCATTTAAAAAATGATTTAAATAAGTCAAAAATATTCAAATATTTATCTAAATAACTTTCACAATTAATCCCAATTCCAAAATCACTAAAAAAAGAAAACACCAAGACTAGCAGAAGAGTATGCTTAAAAGATTTTTAAGTACCAGGAGCTTTGAGAGGAAATTCTCACCATTCTTTGACATAAATTCTCTGTGAGCTTGATGTTGTAAGTGAGACACCGGTAATATTTCCAGTCGAATCTGTTCCTGGTTACCTGACTTCAACAGCTGGGTTGCCTCGGCAACAGACATATGTTCTACACTAGCTCCATCTATTGATAAAATATGATCACCTTCATGAATTGCACCACATCTGAAATAAGCAGGAGCATTATTTAGACATGGCAAGAAAAGAAAATACAAAACAATTCAGGGCTAGTGGAAATTAAGAATTGGAAATGATCTTTGAACCAAATAAACCTTTCATTTGCAGGTGGATCATTCAATGTCACTAGTCTTATTGGGGCAGTTTAATAGTGAGATAACTTGTGTTTTCACTTCTAGAACACCTATTTTCACTTTGCAATGGAGCTCACATACTTAATCCCCATTATTCTAAAATAACTGATCATGAGGCTAAATCTAAAACGGTTTGAAAAGACTATCTTGGACCATGGACATTATTCTTATATTTTCTATATTTAATAACTTACCTATCAGCTACACTCATAGAATGAACACAATCCACACAGACACACCGTCTCCCAAGATAAGCACTCTGTGATAGCATTATACCCAGTGCTGTACCAGGTATTTTATCTATTTCTACTAGTATAGGACCATTAGCATTCTGTACTTCTTCTGAAAATGGATGTAGTGGAAATTCTTAGTGACCATAATATTCAGGTACTTCCATTATAATACATTAAAATAGAACAGCTGAACCAAAACAGGGACTCTCTCTAGGGAAAATATTTAGAATATAGAGTGCTATATATAAAGATATAGCTCAAACTCAAGACACCAGATAATTTTGCAGATTGAACAGATTTTTAAAAAGTCTATCCTTCCACGGCAGTTATACATTTAGTGGGCAATATCAACAAAACACAGCTGACATTTTGCTTGATAAAAAGAAAGTGAACCGTACCCATGAATGAGACATCATATTCCACACTGAACGTAGCCTCTTGTTCTACTTGGTGTATTAATGTCATAGTTTCCATCAAACTAAGATGTGTTACTCTATATCCATTCATAGCTATTATTCTATCTCCTTCTTTTATTGATCCTTCTCTATAATATACAAGTTTATACAAATATCAAGAGTTTACTTGTGAAACAGTCTATATCCAAACTTTAGGCAATATTTGTCATAAATTGTCCATATCATATCCACATTATAAAGATATCTTTTCTGTATATGGCAGAGTCTCATAAAAAGACAACTCGTCTTTTTAACTTTCAAACACTTTTCTGGAAAAACATGCATTTGATGTCAAATTTCGACAGTGAGCTGTGAACGCTATTACTGATTGGATTAGCTAAAAAATTCACGTTTTTGATATTAAAGTATAATTGGTCAAAAAATGGCAAGCCTATCCCTTCATCGGGAAATCACAAAGAATAAATTAATCTAAAATCCACAAAATTATCAGCAATACATATTTACTAACCTATCTGCTGGTCCACCAGGTCGTATATTGGTTACCATCAGAGGATGAGCTTTCATAGTATCAATAAACATTCCACCTCGTAAGAGAAAACCAAACCCTGTACCTTCTTTAGGTAACGTCACATCTTGACATTTACAATGGACAGAATGAGCCCTTAACGCTGAAATCAAATCAACTAAATGTTTGAGACATGATAATAATTGATAGTTAAAAAATGCGCTGAATGTTGAATGTAAGACTGGACACTTCTAAACTTCAAACAGACTGGGGAAAAAATATCTTTCTTATCCAGATATTGCTTTTGAGCTATTGCTAGAATAATAACTCATTTCATATGAGTGATGATTGTAAAATCTACCAAATGTAGCAAGAGCTCATTTCAAGTTATCAATGAATGTAAAAGCTAGAAAACATGAAATTTTGGTAAGAAATTAGGAGGCAGACTTGCAAAATTTGGACTTATTAAGTACAACTTTTGGAGCAAGTAAGGTAACGAAGGGCATCAATAAAATTCAGACTTCATAAGAAAGTATCCTCGATGTTACCTGCTTCGGGCAGTTCATATTCTATCTCTAATATTATCATTTCTTCTGCATTTTTCAATAGATTGATAATTTCATCATGTTTCAGATTGGCTGTACGAATACCATTAACTGATATAATAATATCACCAACAGCTAATGAATCAGATCTATAAATAAAGTAATAAGTATTTGAGAAATATATTGATTACAAGCAACTGCAATCAACTTGTTGATCGCAGATTCCAATTGCTCAGGTAAAAAAGATATAGTTTTTTTCTTGAGAAAGTGGCAAGAACTGAGAGGTTAACAAAATCAAGCAATTTATCAGATTCTCTCTGCTTCCACCAGTTGCTAGTGTAGAGAAGAAGTCATTGAAAAAATAGTTACTTTCAGATACTGTCAGTCTGTCAGGTTTACCCTGTCAATATTGAATTAAACTTAAAAAATACATACTAGATACTTGCAAATATGTTACAAGTCACAAGAGCAAGATTTGCTTACTTTTGCAACTCATGGCTCAAGTTTCACATTGTTAACCAATAAGTTTATACATCTTGTCAAAAGTCCAAATTCTTTAGAGCTGCATGTTAGCTCTATCGTGCAATTACCAGTCAAGGATATGATAGGAAATAGGAGTAATCTCACTCATCCTGAATTCTGATCAAGTTATTTAACTTTCCAATATAATATCTATTTAAACTAGTAATATGTATTTATCATAAAAAGAGATATGAATGTGACATTAAAGAGCATTAGTAAAGTTAACAGATAGGAGGGGTTGAGTTTGAAAGGTCATCATATTAGGCTAGAGTAAAATTACATAATAAATATGTACAATAATTCCATGAATGATAATTGGATAGAACATTAGGGTATATATAATAACAATAGATGAAATGATAATATCTAACACTACTGTCTATATTCTTATAATCAAATTAATAACACTTGGACACAATTTCTTTTAAATGCTAAATGCAGTTTTCATGAACATTATGTATTGAGTATGTATTGATCCTAATATATCCAATTGTCTGTTCCAAGTTATTTATGCCTATTATACATGACTTGATTTATGTAAGATTTCCACTTCTATGAGACGAGAATAGAATCAAAGACCATCATTAAATTAAAATGAGATCAGATTTCATTGGTTGTTGAAAATCTGATTGGGTAAAAAAATATATATCAACAGCTCTGCCACAGACGAAACCAGACTAAAACTCTTCTTCATGAATAGTTCAAAATCGGTACTTACCTATGAGCTATTCCACCAGGTCGTAAATGTGATATCTGAGCTAGACAACCTTTGTCTGTACCTCCTGAAACATTTCAGTGGAAATTGGGTGTTTTACGATACAGATTTAGCTTTTAAAGATTCAGAGACAGAAACATTTGCATTTTAAACAGTATTCAGAAAATATTTTTGAACATCATAAGTAAATTAACCACCTTGTAAAGCGTTATTAAAACTAGTTTTTATTTCAAAATCTGTGCAGTCTTATTTTATATTAAACTTGCTGTTCTAGAGAAACAGTTATGTACCTCAAGCCTCAAGTTAAGAGATTTAAACTTTATGTTTCTATTTAGTAAAATTAATTTATCAAGTTATTAATAAATAAAATCTTACCTGATACAGTTAGTCCTAAACCACATCCTTCTTTCTTTTGTAATTCAACAAATGATACTCCTTTTCGTTCTTCTAAAGAAAATAATTATTGTTATATATAATCTGAATACAAAAGTATTCAAATGATATGCTTGTATAAATTCATATTAACCATTACTTAATAAAAAATGTCTTCTAGACTTGTCAGTAAGGCACAACTTAAAAGCCCTTATGCAATAACAATAAACAAATTATAATTATTGGATAAGAAAAGTTTTTGAACTTACCATCAATTTCTTGACTGCCATTGATACCGCTATCAGTACCAACACTGTTTAAATTCACTGGATCTGTAAGCAGAAAAAAACAGAAATATGAGAGGAGATATATTTTTAAGTACAATCTGAATAGAATGTAGATCTTGATGTTTCATTTTCTGTTTTTCTGTAAGAGATTGTACTCATTTATGAATATTTAGTTGATCACAGTTTGTAGAACTCTGTTAATTTCTTGCCCATATTGCCTGCCGGAGATCAGACAAGACGCTGAGTATAAGAAAAGAATAAGATGCAAATTTTGTCAAAAGAAAAAATAATTAGTCTCAGTTGGATACTCTTTTTGTATGTATGTCAAATTTGTACAAGTAAGCAGAGCATGAATAAATATCCTTTCAGTTTACAGTACCTGAAGTTTAAATATCAATGGTTATCCTCTTTTATCCTAAGGCTGGGTGACATAGACAACTTTTATGTAATGTATTTTAAGGAGAGGGTACTATAGGCGAAAGCCCGTTCCCTAATCATATTATGTAAATAAATATTGTTTATACAAAAAAGAAAAATAGACAACTGTCAATTATTGGTAACTATCTAATAACGTGGAACAGTATTACAGATATTGACTTTTCTTCTGTTATTAATATTATTTCATTGAAAATTTAAAAGAATACAGTTGTCTAAATATTGCTTTAATAACTGATTAAAGTTTATTTTCAGCTATCCATTTCACTGCACAGATTAGTTCTCCTGTAATTGAGCAAAAATGTATGATATATTTAGACTGTTTTCACACCCAAGGAGGTTAATTAAAAGTATGCAGGTAAAAAAAAAGCCCTGAAAGCAACAACCATGGTAGTTGGCTAGTTCATGAGGGAGAAGTCACTTGTGCCTAAAATAAGTAGAAGACTTGATAAGAGACAAGAAGAGTATACATCTGGAAGGAGAACTGGGACAACTATATTCAAGAAATAAATAAAATATATTAATATCCAATAAACTCATGAATATTAATTTTTGCAATTTTTTTAAGAGAAATCTAAAATTATAAAAATTTAATGAAATTCACTATATTCTAGAAAAGAAAATTTGAAAAATTGTGCTTTTCAAATCTGGGGCTATAAGAACATTTCTGTATATCATTACAATGCTTTTAAAAGTTGGCAGCAGACAGTAGAATCTGCAGAAGTAAATATACTGTAGAAATATATGTACTGAATTGTCATGAAGCTATTCGTTAACCTATGTTATGTTAGAAACTAAAAACACTGGATGTTACATTAAGATATCATGTTACTCAGTTAGCATACATATTTCTTGTTAAAAATTATCTTTGATGTAGGGCAAATCAACTACTGGGGACATGATAACTGAAATACTATCATTATGTAAAATATTAACAGTATTAACAGTATTTAAATATATCCAATGTGAATTTTTCTGTAAAACGATAATGAAGCTCGTTTGTGAAGATCATTAACAATGAAATCATCTCATATTAGTGAAAAAAAATGCCTGAAATTACACTGCAATAGAATTCTGCTTCCCTATGGGAAGGTTCACTTGCTCATAATGTTAGGCTACTCTGAAAACATATCTGGATGATTTCAAGAAAATAGTCTATGACCCCAAATTGCATCAAACAGTAGCTAAGAATATCATCTAATAATGCACTACACAGTTGCCTCTACATACACTAATATACATAAGTTTTTTCCTCTGTAAGATAAATTATACCAATTATTATTTAATAGTAATGCTAGTCATAGATTTAGAATCACTTTGTGTTGATAAAAGAAAGTGTTCATGTATAAATTTACACACTTTCCTACAAGAAATTTGAACAGAAACTCAGGTGAAAATTGCCCCCTGTAAAAGCAAATTTCAAAATGATATGTGCCTCTGTACATACCTTGATCAACACAAAGTCATTCTTAGACTATCAATGCTATTTTGAAACAGCTTTCTTATTCACATAAAAGTAATCAGCAAAATTAAGTTAAAAAAACAATTTACCTTCTTTCCGATTTAGTATAATTTTTCCTTTAACTACAGATAAAGTTAATGTCATATTGGTAAGAAGACTAGTACCGTTATGACAGTAGTTTAGTACTTAACAAGTTGTCTATTATTCTAGTCTGACATATTAGAAGTATGTTTTACTAGGTATGTTGATTAACAACTGATTAGATGTTCCGATAACACAATTACTAGTAACAAGATTCTTCTATCAGATGTTTATTATCATGAAGAAGAATGGGGATTATTGTCTTATCAACATAAAGTATGTTTCTTTTGGAATAGTTTGACCCTGTATCGGTTTACAAGATGTCAATTGTCTTATGTTCAGTTGCCATGCTTTGACAGGTCTCTATTAATATCTGTCTTTTAAAAACTTGCTGAAATTGGCATTTTTGTTAAAATGTGAAGTTTTTACTTTGAAATTGAATCTACGTAATAATATAAGCCAGCATATTCTTCCCCACATACTTTTAAATGTAAATCAAATATTAGCAATAAATTTGGAATATCCCTGTATCAGTGTCCTAAAAAAAAGTTAACTCCCATTTCTATACAAATACTGACAGTTTTAATCTTGATATAGGAACAAAATCTTCTAATAAGTTACCTTAAATCTGTTGTCTATTGGCTTTTGATTCTGAACATTGATATAGAAAAAAGTTGAGCTCTATCAGTTGGTTAATATGTTATGCATAAAGTTTCATAAAATGACATTTTAGTACTGTGTGGGTAGTGGGAAAAACTAGGACAAACTTTTATTTCCATGATATAAGCTTTCCCTCTTGAAAGTAATTTAGTTTTTGTTTGCATGTCTTTGATGTAGATATGAGGGATCAATTGTGTGTAGCCATTCAGCTGTGCAAATTAATGATCTTGCGACCGCCATTGTCCTGACAATGCACATGACATGGTTTTCTTTACATCTTCAACTGAATACAGAATATTCATGAAGCTCTGAGACAGCTTGATTTTTTCATTAAATAAAGATAAACATTTTACTTTCTAAGATGACAATGACTATTTGAACAACAGCTAACAGAGTTGCCCTTTGGGCGTAAGGAAATAAAATTTAGTCGCATGATAAAAACCCAATTTGTATTCCAGAGTGAATATCTGGAGTGACCTCTATGATTTTAATTGCTCCTTTTTACATATTTGGATAAATTTCACGCCTAGTAGTTCTGTGGTCAATCTGGTCAATCAGGAGTAGGATATTCACAATATAAAAATGTACAATACATCCAGATTATAATTTTAATTTTGTATTTTACCTGTTGGTACGTGGTTGTATATTAGTTGTATATTTGTGTATGTAATTGTATATATGTGCATTTTGATATTTAGTTGTATAATTCTGATATATGTTTGTATAGCCTATTTGTGTATGCAGTTGTATGAAATGTATATATAAGTAACTTTTAGTTGTATAATTCTGTTATGTGTTTTTCTATTTGTAAATTTTGATGTAGTTGTATACTTGAGGATTAAAAATGTCAAAACTGAACTTGAAAACTGAACTTGTTACTGATGTAATTGATGTATTGAGCACTATTTTAACAGTGAAAATATTCATTATAGTAATTGTATATTATGCATATCTCTATGATATAAGATAGATGTAATAAAAAAATGTAGGCTACCGCAAATAAACAATTTAGCTAGGGAATTAGTGAAATAAGATGACAAATAAAAAATCGATCCAATTTGAAATAATAAGTTTACAGAATACCATTCCAGCCATATAGTGTAATTTATGGTGACTTCATAATCTGAGCGAATTCCCTGGAATAACAGGAACCACAGATGTAGGACTGGAAATCTGGATGATGAAAATGGGAGCTAAAACCCTCTTGAGATACAAACAGAAAGGTTAGCAAAACCTCTTTTGATTTGAATTGCATTAATAGAAAAAGATTATCATTACTGATGTCCTATAATGAATATTACTTTGTTGTATTTAGTATCAATGTGCAGTTGATATTTACATTAAGAATTAAGTATTGACATACATTGTTGCAAAATGTTCACTGATTGTGAATGAACAGTATTCAAAGGCAAAAAAATTAAACATGTCGTTAGTAATGGCAATCCAGCATCACATCATACCAATTTTCATCTGCAAAGAGCACGTCTCTCAGATAAATGGATTTTTTTCTTTATAAATAAAATTCATATGAATGAAATTGAAAACTGTTAATTTTTGTGCTACTTACAAGGCTCGTAAAGGGATCCCCTAAAGCAATCAGGTTTCCAAACAGGCATAATGTCAACAAATCCTTTACATTTCTTTTCACTTTACATGTAAACAAATACGACAAGAAAACTTTGTTCAACTTTTCACATGTCAGTAACCATTAATGACATTCACAACTGGAGCTAACAAACTCGCCAAAATATCACGCACTTGAACGTTCATCACTTAATATAAACTACAGTTTTTGCGTTAATTGCGTTTTTAAGAAACGTAACCAAATAACTCACAGTTATAGTTCAAAACGTAACTAGTATTTCAGGTTTTAATGGTTAGTTGAAATTATTTAAACAATGTAGAGACTATCTCAGTCCTATTTAATTAAGAGACTGGCATGCCTTTTAAATTACCAAATAACAAGTAGTCCTACTTGTTCAGATTTATTTAATATGATTCTTGATTTATTAGTTTTTAGTTGATTTATTAGATTTAAGTTGATTTTGGTGATAAATTGGATTTTAATTGACGGTGTTGTCATCAATAGTGAAACATTCACTACAAAATTGAGGTTTATAACTCTTCATGGTTCAAGATTCCAGATCACAATCTGTTATAAAGGCAGCAAAAATGAAAAACTATTTGGTAGAAATATGCACGTAGAATACTTTTTCAAATTGCTTAAAATGTCGGATTTAAGTCCTTCATTTTCAAGAAATTTTCTTGTGACCAATTTGTTACCAGTCAGCAATTACCTGATCTTGTTAGATTACAGTGCAAAGCTTGTAGCACAAGAGGCCCCCTTATATTGTCCACAAATGACTTGTTACTATTCCATGGCAGCCCCTACTACTTGCAAAACTTTAGGCATTTTTAGGTTAGTGTATTGCAGTAATTTTACGAAAGTACAGGCACAGGCATGTAGGTGTAACCTGTAGTGAGAGTGTATTGTTTGCGCAGTTAGGGAAAATCCTGCAGATACTACTTCAACTTATGCCAAAATGAGCTTGGACCATCAATAATTTTACTGAACAATCACCCAGCCACAGAAGGGATAGAGAAATAATAAGAAGAATACTTTATTATATATGAGCTATGTTATAAGATTACATAATATACAATTATAAAATATTATATTTCTTACAGGGATTTAGAGGTTTTCTGAATTTTGTTTGCGTATCAGGGACACCAATACCATCAATTTGCACCATTCCAATTTTCAATCAGACATCTGTGTAATAATAATAAATAAGAGTGTTCGATGATGTCACTGATATTAAGTGATAAAGCATATTATGCGATTATCGTACACTCTAATTTTTAAAACAGACGTTTGACTGAAAATTGGAATAGTGCAAATTGATGCTATCAGTATCCCTGATACACGTGACGAATTTAGCAAACCTCTTTACAATCCCTTTAATAAAAAAACCTGTTTAAATATATAATTCTAATATGTCTGAAGGCAAGAGTTAAGTACCTCTATATGGAATGCATTATAATATACAGTAGTTTACTGTTAATACTAAGAAAATCACAGTTGATAAAAGACAAGTAGTTGGAGGTCCATGGCCTGCCACAGATTACTGATCTCTAAAAGCATATTCACTTGCCAAATCTTATTCCTATGATTCATAAAAAATCTCATAATTATACAATTTCAAATTGTGTACAATGGCAACTGTATTTGAGTAAAAGGAAATAAGCAAGCTGTATTCTAAAGATTTTTTCTAACATTTGTATGTGTAACACAAAACACAAGCTCCTATTTGCATATTTGCAATTTCCTGTCCAATATCAGAAAACAAAAAAATAAATGGGATAGTAGTATGATTTTGATATCTATTACAAAAGTTAGAAAACCTCCTTGAATTAGAATAGATTGGTACAATATTGTTCAGCTTTTAACCTGGACAATTTGAAAAAGCCATTGTTAATTTTATAGATTTTCTATTGAAATCGTGTGTATTAAAATGATCTTGAAGGCACAAGTGCAACTGATAGCTTGAACACATTATAATAAAGTATAAAAAAACAGAGTGTATAAATCAGTCGAAATATCTCATTCATTGAAAAATTTTCAGTGTGTGCCAATTGACAGTATATTTTGAAATAATTATATCCTAGTTGTAAATGAAGAGTTGGAATGCCACAGGCAAACTGCCAAATTCAAATATCTCCCTTGATCATTAGCTGTCTGAGGGGGTAAAACTTATTGGGCAAATATCCCTTTTATACCTTGGCGAAGTTTCTAAATAAGGTACAATCTTAATATAGTATAACTGATAACTAATAAGACACCCTTTTTAATATGTTCAATTTCAGAAAGGATTTTACTAATGGAAAACTGTCCCAAAACTGCATGTTTGCCAAACAAGCTGATAGCACTAATTTTGTATCACTTTTCAATATAACAATCTATTGTACAGTTCATATGAAATTTAAGTCCTGGAAGTGACATCAGTCTAACCTTTCACAGTACGTTTTTCTATGAGTGCAGGAGAACAGTGTGTCGGATTATAATTTCAAAAATTGATACAATAGCCAACATGGAGCAAATATTAGTGACTAATGGCATAAGACATAATTTTAGGGTAGTCTTCAATGAATTAAGGATACACTGGGCATAAATTCAAAAGAGTTATAGTGGTGGATAATCAAGCTATACATTGACAAAAATTCGCATTAATAGAAAAAAAAAAACAAAGGAATGATAAAAGCTGTTGTGAAGCAAATGTTAATAATAAAAGATATAAATATAAACAAAATATATACAAGAAATAACAATTCTAACTAATATCTTATTCTAATATATCTTAATTTTACAGCTTATATTTATATTGTTTGATTTACTAATATTTTGATTGATTGATTAAGTACATATACAATCTGGAATGTAAACTGAGCAGTAGTCTGAAACCAGCTCACCCTCCTCTGACTTGGATTGTGAAGAGATTTTGTAGTCTTTGTGTGATGATCAAATACACTTATAGTTTTCAATTGCAACAATCCCCTTCACAGCCAGACATCCATGATATCAGCGCTTAAAATATTCATTAATAGAATGTTAAGTCACTATCATACATGCCATTTGAGCCAAACTTAGTTTAGCAAAATTACAGGAACCACAGTTGTCAAACAGAATATCTGGATGATGCAAATTGAAGCTGAAAGTGTAACCAATACTCGTACAAAAACAAGAAAAACCTCTTGACAATTCCTTTTAAAGTAGTTGATTAAAGGTTCAAATAGAAAAGTTACAGTGAGTTATAACGGCTGATTCAAAATAGAAGCTAAAAGTGTCCCTGAAACAAAAAGCTAGAAAGCCTCCTATGAATCCCTTTTACACATTGGATGTGGAAAGCATCAAATAGAAAATCATAATTTATTTAACTTAATGCCATTGCATAAACATAACCTTGAATCCATAATAAAATATTTTAAATCTAACAAAATTAATTTCCTCAATAAATCTAAAATATATAAACTTATACATAAACTATAATCGTTAACATATACATCATTACAAATATTAGCGCCATATTTAACATAAGCTTAGCATGATTTAGAATTAAAATTCTAAGAGGTAAAGCAATTAGATAATCTGAATTATCCAAATATGATGTGTAATTGACGTTGTTAAATTTACCAAACTTTTACCAAAAAGTTCCAAGTGTTCTTTTGTTGTTATATATTTTTTTTATTTCATATGTAAATTGGATTAAATATATTTAACTTGATAATGATTCAATAGAGTAGAGCAGAATACCATTTAAAAGCACTATTATATGATATTCATGGTATTTAAATTTGAAACATCTATCTTACTTGTATCATAATCCACCGTAAGAAAAAAAAAAAGGTATTCACTCAGTTTTTAAAAATAAGCATGTATTGAAGAGACAATTTCCCAGTATCTACATCAAACTTTCAATGTGATCAAAAATTGTAACAAATTTAACTATTGATTATAGAATACAATTCTAGTGCTTTATTCTTTAGAAAATATTTCTGCTATAAAGATTGTCATGATTCTTGTCATAAACATGTAGAAATCTGTTCAGAAAAATTTAATGAACGTAACTTATCATGAATATTAGAAGTGCAACATAGTCGTCTAAATATTTTGTTTAATATCAGATAGCAAATATTTAGACATTTTTTCCATATAATATGTAGATAAAAATATCATGCGAGAACCTCATATAATATATTTCTAAGCCTCATCTAGTCCACATGGACATATTACATGTACCATCCAAACATGGACATATTACATGTACCATCAAAACATCTCGATAAACAATAAACCAACAAAAATTCATTCATTTTCAATGGAGGTAAAAAGCTGCAATATCATTCCTCTAAATGTTAAAATAAAGCAGAAAAATGACTATGCTCAATAATTATGGTACTGCTACTAGATTTACTAAGTATATACAAATACAGATATATAAAAAATGAAATCAGGCAACATTCTACGATCTCTGAGCTTCTCTGGCTGCATTGATGAGTGGTTTTAAAGTTGATAACGGCATAGATTTTTGCAGGAATGGGTGCTCCAGCAATTTCTCAGCTGAGGATCTTTTTTCTGGTTCTACCTCCAGACAATTATTAATAAAACTTTTAAGATCTGGTGACAGTTTGCTTTCATTTTTGATATCTGGTTTACCTTTCGTAGCAATTTTAAAGATGGCTTTCAATGGTGTTTCATTTAAATATGGTGGTTCCCCTTCTAACATTTCTATAATCATGATACCAAGACTCCATATATCTACTTTATTATCATACTGTTTTCTACAATAGAAATAGGGTGTAAGTCAATGTTCTATACAATAACAGAGATCTTATTTCTGCACCTTGCAAGGCTGAAGAATAAAAAAACACCATGAAAGGTTCTTTGAGGATAAAACTATGAAGGGTTCAAGTTTGCCATGACCTACTTTTTTCCTCCAAAACTATGAAGGGATTGAATTTGCCTATAGCCTACCATTTATGACCCAAACTATGAAGGGATCGAGTTTGCCATGGCCTACCATTTATGAACCCAAACAGCTATGAAGGAATCGAAATTTCTATAGCCTAACCTTTTCCTGTAAAAACAATGAAGGGTTCAAGTTTGCCATGAACTACCTTTTTCCTCCAAAACTAAATTTGCCTATTGCCTACCATTTATGACCCCAAACAACTATGAAGGAATCGAAATTTCTATAGCCTAACCTTTTCCCAAAAAAACTATGAAGGGATCGAAATTTCTGTAGCCTAACCTTTTCCCAAAAAACTATGAAGGGATAGAGTTTGCCATGGCCTACTCTCTATAACCCCAAACTATAAAGGGATTTTAAACATACACAGCATGACAGATTAACAATGCTGCAGATCTTTTCGTTCTTACCTCGAGACAACTTCAGGAGCCATCCAATATGGTGTTCCCACCATAGTATCTCTTTTATTTCTTTCTTGATTGACTTGAGCACAGAATCCAAAATCAGTCAATTTGACTGCTCCTACCATACCTAACAAAACATTGTCACTCTTAATATCACGATGTATAATATTTCGGGAATGAAGGAACACAAGGGCCTTTAAACACTCTTGACAGACAGCGGCTATTTGTCCTTCTTTCATTATGGTTTCCGTGACGACGTCAGTTAGAGCCCCGCCATCTAAACACTCCATGACTACCCATAATTCATTGGTGATCATGTAACAGTCCAGAAAATTGACGATATTATCATGTCGATATGTCTTCATCACTTCTATTTCCGTTATAATTAATTCTTTCTTTGGTTGATCTGTTAAATCCATCATTTTAATGGCAACTACATCATCTGTGCCTTTTTGATGTGCCATAACAACATTACCAGATGCACTGAAATGATCAACATAATTCATATTTAGACTAAATATAAATTCAAACAGGATTTAGAGCTCCAATGAAATTGACTGCAATTTGCAATCTGCGAGGTATTCTGATTTTTTCAAACATTATTGAGAAAAAATGGTACAAAATTTTAATTCAAGCCTTGTCTAATTGTCAAAATAGAAACTTCTCAATTACTCTACTGTTACTATTATACTATTTCTACCCTTAGATATCTTGCATTTTGATTCTGTAATCAATCAGCAAAACTAAAACTAGCAGACTTTTGTCTTTTTATTTTGGTTAAATGTTAGATTTCAGCTTTAAGGGTTAAGACAATATACACTGCACAGTCACAGTCAATTAAAAAATTTTCCTAAGGATCTTACCCTGAGCCCAATTTTTTCTTAATATCATATTTTTCTTGAGGGTTACCAGGGGTTGATAACTTTCCTGAAAAGAAAAAAACATCAATTTAAAAGACATTGATTAGGATGCAGTAGCACTTACAGCAAGTCTCATCAATTTGAAATGTCCTCAGGTCAACTGGCAATTCATATCTGATCAGTTGCAGTTTTATCATTTGCTAGAAAAAAAAGTCAGGACAGCTGCAATTTTTTCGGTATGGGCTGGATATCGATGAGCAAATTGAGATCGATCATTGATGGCAGACTACCGATCAATATCTATAATAATACAACAATAATAGATTATTCCGATCATTTTACCCAGCCCTAATTATGGTAAACTAAATATAGTAATTGATCAGATTATCTTAGGTTATGCTAGTTAATAGCAATTGATGATTATGATTCTGCCAATTGCAAGACAGACCTAACCCCCCACCCCCAGGTCCATACTTACTTAAAGCTTCATGTATTTCACTATCAGTGAGAGCTTTCTTAGGTCCTGGTTTAGGACGTCGTAATATTTCTTCTTTGCCACCATGAGCACCATCTGATGTATCTTTACTGTCATTATCTACTGTATGATTTGTGTCCAGTGACTTTGATTTGGTTTTAGGTGGCTAAAAAAAACAAAATGTTTTTGAGGATGAACCAAAACAAATTATACAATTTTAATTTTGAAGTCATGTTGACAATCCCAGCTAGTTCCATTAAAGTGATATTGGGTGTTCGTAAAGAGGGGCCTGTGGCCATAGCAAGATTACTTAAATCATGATGGAAATTATGACAAGCCACATATAAACAGATGAAGAATTAGTACAAACTTTATCAAGATAAATGAAACATGAAAAGTCAAACAATTAAGATTTCTGAATAACTAGTTGAAATGGAATTTAAAAATACAGAGCATTTGATAATAACTGCCTTTTGCAAAATCAAATTTCCACATATTTTGTTCCATGAATTAAAATATTCATCAATCCAAAGACAATATAAGACTCTCCATACTATTTTGAAGTAATATGTCAATTCATCTAAAAGAGAAACATCAAAATGTGATTCAGAAACCACAAGAGATCTAAAATATATAATGCAATCAGATTCAAAAACATAAGAAATAGAAAGGCAACTCCAATTTAACTTACTAATTCTGGTGCTACGTCATCAAGTTCCTGAGATAGTTTATCCTGATTAAAAACTTTATCATCCTCAGGTACGTTTTCACTACTCCTATCACTCGTAGAATCATCAGTATCTAATAACTCATCTGATTCTCGGATCTCTTTAGCTATTAAAATAAACTTCTGACCAGTTGACGACTTCCTCTTTACTGATTGTTGGAAGGTTTTCAGTGAGTTGATGACAGCTTGTGGATTCTTTTTCTGTTCTTCTTTTCTGTAATAAAAAGTTGTCAAATTCCTCATTTTTGTGTGTCATTTGTATGTAAAACTTTGGCATTGTCTTGCAAAAATCGCATGATAGAAATTTGTTACATAGTGTAGAATCTCACACACAGATTTTTGACGAAAGGGTCCAGTTTTTCTAATAAATTTGAAGAAAAACCATAAATCAACTTACGAAATATCAGATCCTTTCAACAAATCAGTCCAAGAGTCTGGTAAACCTACAAACTTTCCCTGGGAAATATCAAAGCCAACATGTATGTTATGAGTAACATTACTGGGTGTACCAATCACCATGCTGTCAGCTGGGTTATCATCTTCATTACTCAGTTTCTTATTCTTCTTCTTAAATCTTCCTTTAAACATCCTGGATTCTTTCACAGATATCAGAATGTCTCAATCTTAAATTTCAACAGAACAGATTATAAACTCTAGGGGGGAGTGGTTGTAACAACAAAATATAATTGAACTTACGAAAGAACGGGTCAAGGTGAAAATTCGACGACAACGGAAAGTAATATAGTGATTATTATATCATAATAAATTAAAAGATGAAATAAAATAGGTGCCTGGGATATTAATTCTCCCTGTGTTGGAATACTGACTTATAATGGCAGCACTTAGAACATGTCTGTAGGCCTGTTGGGCACTATAAGGAATAATTGATGTTTTGACTAATATAAAATGAGTAGTTTATTGTTAAATTTATCACTGAGCTCTAGAGTCTGTTTACAGCAATACTAGGCTAAGACGATACATATTATTGAGTTATATAAATTTATGTTGAAGAAGGTAATGAAGCATGCATAAGATGAAGATTAAGGCCTTATAGTAAACTAACACCTGTATTTTCAAGCTAAAACAAGTGTTACTGAAAAAAACCTATTTGTTTTGTAAAATAAAACTCCTTATCAGGAGGACACAAGTAATCTGTATCATATTTTGTGTTTGTTATATTCATAGGACAAGGCTTAATGTTTTTTTTATTGCTTTAAAGGACCATTTCTGAATGAAAACTTCGATGACTTTTGTAAAAAGTAGTGTAGAGGTTTTCTTTTTAATGTCTCTTTATAATATAGAATTAAATATCTTATTTATAAGATGTCAAATGAATCAAAAATGTAAAGTGAACAAGTCAAACAAATTCATCAGCAGCAGAACAGGAAGTTGATCAAACCAGAGAATGTCTTGTGGTTTAGAAATCAGATTGGAAAGTCCATGTAGTACTGTAAAGGAATTGTTTTGGACATCCATGCTATGAAATTAAAATAGTGAGCCATGGACATACAATGTTAAAAGTTCAAAAAAAAAAAACCAGCATTGTCCTTCCTTACATGTAACAGGATACCCAGGCAAATGTTCAAAAGGCAATGTCAAGGAAAGGCCTTTTAAATATTAGGGAGTGCCAGAGTGCAAAAATACATTTAATTCATATCCAAGTTTCAGAAATAAGTAATTTAGTACTTGTCGTTTAAACTCCTTTTTCATGACAAGAGAAGAATGTCACTTCCGTATTGCTATTAAGAAAATATGATGTCTTCTCCTTTGCCATATTAATAAGTGGAGTGACTGTCCGACTTTCTTGTTTGACATTACGCGAAACCATAGTTGTTACACATTAAAAAGCTTGGCATAAAATCGCATAGAATCAAAAAGATGCAATAAGCTTAAATGAGGCAAAAAAGTTGCTAAAATGACGCTAAAAAAGAAATTTACAAACTTTTTAAAGTTTTAGGAAGCTCTCGTCTCAATCAAACAGGAAACCATAACCTACCCACAGTGCACTACTCTTTGACATCCAGTCCATATCTATGATTTCTCTTTAAATGGGAAGTAACTCTTCTTGGACTTCAAAGACTATGACTATAAATAATTTGAACCTGTTCTTTGCAGAACCTCTATATGCGGCTCTGGTTCTTTGTTTGCAGTCACTATAGGTGAAGATATCTATGATATCCTTTCATTAGAACTTACTTAGAGTTACATATTGAACATCTGTAAGCGACTCTTATCCTAAAACAAGTTTACATCGGATTACAAGTTAGTAACCTGTTGTTGATATAGCTTTGCTTGCCACAATGTTCAGCAACATAACTGGGCTAACCTGGTGGTCTTGAGGTAGTGATTGATTCTTTCTTTTATAATAGGTCTTCAAAAATGACCTCAAAGTTAAGACATTGGTTTGTCATGCAGTTCGGAGGGGTTGACATGAAAAAAGCATCATGTAATTTAGATGGGACGATAGTGTTGGTTTCCTCATCAGTTGGACACAGATCTCAATTTCATCCATCATCATCGTCAAGATCGCTCATATCAAGGGATTGGTCGCAGATTCCAGTCTTGACAACAGTTTTTGCTAGAAGGCAGAGCATAATAACAGACTGGCGGCATCTGCAATTTATTAATAGTTAAGGCAGAGCCCACCTTTAACGTCACATATTAAGTATCAAGCACTTTCTTTGTTCAAACACTCACAGATGTTTCTCAGAGCCTTAAACAAGGAAAGAAAAAGGGCCTATCCATTTCAGTTGGGCAACAATTACAACTTCATTTTAAAATAATATATTTAATATTATGCATAGGTGTAAAAAGTACAATTAAAAAAAGCTTATGACCACTTTAAGCAGTTTTACACCAAAGAAGTTAAAATAAAACAAAGGACTTACAAGTTGACATTTAAAGATGGCTTCCCATCAAAGTTCATTGCACAATAAACAAAATATATATTGAAAATTGATCCAAATGTAAAGGATTAAAAGGGATATGTGGCTTTAATATCTGATAAAGAAAAAATATTTTCAGGAATTCAAAGACGTAAAATAACAGAATTTTAAACTAAGAGATGAAAATGTATTTAACTTTATAGTATTTTCCAAGCTTATCACTCTAAAAGGATGAACATAAAATTCAGATTTTGAAACTGGGCCAGTAAGAGTATATATTCATCTTTGAACCTTCCAAGTGCCATAACTATACAACAGAATCCCTCTATAATTCGATATATCTATAAAACTAACTAATTAACCTTAAAACTACAAAGGATTTATTGGACTATAAATGTATGACTGTATGCTTATACAACAGTTAAGTCCAATTGATGAATATATATTATTGGCCAAGTTTAAGAAGTTAAATTGTATGTGCATTCTAATTCAAGGTTGTATCCAATGCCTAATTTGTCTTAACGTCAGAGCAGAAGTGTTGACATACTAAATATTCAGATGGTAATTAACATTCTCATATATAGTTGTATTACAGAATTTAATAACAATTGTACTGTTATCAAAAAACAATTTGAGAAACCTAATGTTAACAACCACTATTCATATTAATCCTTCTTATTTTCTAATAGATACATGAAAAGATTTTGTTTCACTATAAATACAGATTTGATCTTTATATGATTATTGATATATCAGAAGAATGTTGGTTCTTATATTTTCAGCTATTTCAGCTAAAGAAATGATACTACCACTGATAGTATTACAGATATATCCTTAGTTAAAATATCTAATCATCTTAACCTTTAACTTGCACCTTGTTTTATCATAAATCTTTACTTTGTAACCTAGGCCAGTGCTTTCATGAAACAATGTTCTCATCACCATCTAACAACAACCACTAAAACTACACATAAGAATTTCCTTCTGGCCAGGATGATTATACTGCTGTTAATTATGTTATTGCATCAGTCATAAATGTATTTGATATTGAATTAATTGCACACTTATCAAATTAAAGTAATAAAGAACAAGAGTCACACTTTTAAGTGCATGTCAATACAATAAATTATAATAGCCAAGTTTTTCACAGGCTTCGACAGATGTTGATAACAGTCACTTAATCAATGAAAGCCTGTAAAGTTTCAGAATTTCTTGCCGTTAGTAGTATATAATATGAATCAAATTATATTATATGATGAATTCAAATCTTTAGTTATAAATATATAGTTACAAATTTGTCATTATACAGTTATACAGGGCAGTTAGTAGGTCAGTTTCAGCCCTGTTTTCACTTTTAAACAGATATGCATTATTTAATTTTGGCCCTCACTTAATTTTAATTAATTTGGCTCTTGAATCCTTTCCAAAAATATTATGCATGGGTTTGATGCAAGTGCATTATTTTAATTTTAAAGATAGGTTATATACGCCCACTG
Source organism: Lottia gigantea (assembly GCF_000327385.1). Taxonomy (NCBI): domain Eukaryota; kingdom Metazoa; phylum Mollusca; class Gastropoda; family Lottiidae; genus Lottia; species Lottia gigantea. Next base: position 2,930,735 of record NW_008709379.1, read on the forward strand.
GCAGCTTTGATTTTAAATAAAAATATTTGGCAGTTCAGTAACAACTACCAGTATGAAATCTTAACCTTCAGACATACACTTCTTCTGAATTTTTTGAGGCAATACTGAATAATATTACCAAGTTTCATCAAAATCTGTCAAGAATTGGGCCTTCTGGAGTGTTTACAGGCTAAAACTTGAACATGTTTTTAAGAACAAGGGCAATAACTCACACTAAATATTTTTCGATTTTTCTGATTTTCAATAGGGTTCATCCTTTGGTGATAACAAACAACCATACCAATTTTCGTTGAAATCAGTTAAGAATTGCGCCTTGTAGAGTGTTTACGAGCAATTGTGGATTGACCGACGGACGGACCAACGGACAGACATGGTTGACGGCAATATACGCCCCCCATTTCATGTGGGCTTATAAAAATTACTACTTTCACTTCCACTTTAATACCATAAGGTACCAAGATAAAGCAATAAAGTAATAAATCTGATGAATTTTGGTATCTGCAATCTATATAGTATGATCATCTGGTCCAGAACATAAATGAGCACAAAAACTGCACCAAAGTGAGCAAAATTAATAAAATTGTTCACAAAAAAACAGCAAAATAAAGAAAAATATATATTGGAATAAAAAGAGTATAATAATACATGTATATAAATTGGGTCAATCTGATTCAAATGCAGATCTAGATGTTTTTTTTTCCTTTTTATTCTGTACCCGATTCCACATGCACTACTGATCTGATGAACTTGTTATCCAGGATGTGTTCTAAATTACTAAGATATTGGCCAATCTCCTTTCAATAACTCTTTTCTAAAACAAGATGTAGAACCTTGGATATTCATTATTAGACTTTAACTTATATTGTATTATTTGTCCAGTTATAGGCATTTCTGGATATTAGGACAATAGTCAGTCATAATATAAAAATAACTAGTCAGTGATATCTAGAATAATGCATAAAATCTGCATTTTAATCAGATGGAAAATAATTAAATCTTAAATAAAGCTTATATAAAGTACAGAGTATAGCTTGGCATTACTGTAAAATATATACTTATATACTTATATACTACAAATAATAATAATATTAGTTATGAATTGAAGAAATGCAGTGGTGGAAAATTCAAAGTTTGGTTTGCAGGTATTGCCCCTATCATGACAACATAGATCAAAACCGTCTCTGACAATGTACATTGCAATCTGGATGACAACTTAAACTTCTTTAAATTGAATTTAGCAATTGTGATATATACACCTAGCTTTATTGAACAACAATCTAGTTAGTTTTAAGAAATGATAGGATGTGTTTTCCCATGATCCTCAGGTACATAGTGATGAAAAGTGATTTAATAAAAAGCTTGCATTTAAAGGAACGGATGCTATTTTTTGACCAATCAATCCTTAGAAACATGAATTTTTTAGCTAAGCCAATCAGTAGTACTGTTCACAGCTCACCATCGAAATTTGAGCCTACAAATCCATGTGTGTCAGGAATTGGCCATGTTTGAAAGCTAACATGTCAAGTCATATTTTCACTGACATATATAATTAAGACATCTATAGAAATAGGACAAGAAATTTCTGTTAGATATATTTTTGAAGGAATAATGTGATTTATATATTAATAATAACAAGTTAATAAGATTATCATATACTAGGATTTTATCTAATATAAATTGTTCAACTGCAGGAATAGATGGTTATTATTTAATAATATTATAATATACTAATATATCTATTGTGTTTTCTTGTTGATTTTTGTACAAAAATTTTAGTTTATTGATCTCTCACATCACTGTGTGCAAGCAGATGACAGAAACATGTCAAAAAGTTGCATTTTATCAGTAATTAACGTAAAAAACTTAAATGAAAATGTAACGGTTTTTGGTTCATTTTGGACTGATATGTCTATTTACAGACATTTCCATACACATTTCTTAAAAACTAATCTTTAAACGAAACTAAGGAACAAAAAAAAGGTTTATCTGCAAAACTAAGTTCTACTAACTAAATGCAAATCTTGATGTTTCTTTTAATGTTTTTCTGCAAGTGACTACGTATGCCTTTCGTGTCATCTAAAACCAATCAAAAGTTCTGTTCAATAAAAGATATCCTTACTCTATGTGAGGCATTCTGTGATATTCATTGGTACGGTAAACCTTGAGTTGAATTTTCTGTCTAATTTTAACACTGTTTTTGAATGGTTGCCAAATTTTCACATTAAAATATAAAACAAATTTCAATTTAAAGAATAATTTTGTCAGATCAAGGATGAGAAACCTGTAGAAAGATTTGCTTTTAGTCAGAGGGAACTATACCAATGTGATATGTGATAGATGATATTCAGAACTTAACAGAATAGTTTCATTATATTTTATATAAATCTTAACAACCATATAAATTTTACAACCATAAATAACATAAAAAAGAATTGCAATACAACCATATTGTATAATTAAATGATCACTTCACTCCATCTGCCCACCTCTAAACCATGAAAATTTTACATATTATTATGATCTATTTATGATTTATTACTGATAACTTAGTTTTAATCACAACTTTGCTTCGTATTTGTATAATAATTACATCACATGATATAAGAATTTAATGATATTTATTTATAACTTAAATTCTTAAAAATAAAACTCCTAATAAGTTGATCCACAACTCAGACTAATTCACAATGGTATAACCTTATAGAAGGGTTTGTTTTCTTTGAATATATAAAAGTAATATTTGTCACAGAAGACAAAAGTGTCTTGTGGAATACTAAAAAACCTAAAATTGTCAAATTCCATACACCTGAATCAGGCGAGTTCTAAACTAATGAATTTAAATTTACATAGAATGTAGAAATACACAAACATAGGAAAAATTCAACTTTTATATAGATTTTGGCTCTAGGAGAGACTTTGAAAAGATAACAGTACCAAAATTATCCTTTTTTTATCAGTCATAATGATACAAAAAAAAAAAAAAATTTCAATACAGAAATGAATAATTTTTATGTAAAGAATATAACTGTAAGAAGTTTTAGCAAGCCATCATTTTTACTAAGTCTAATAAAACTATTTTAACTTTAATGTGCGAGCTGTGTAAGACAAATTACAAAGCAAAACAAAGATTTGAATCTACAAAAAGCTTCTTCTTGCAAGTTGTGAAAATTAAGTGAAGTAAATATATAACAATAGTAAAAAAAATAGAAAAAAAAAACAAAGACTATAAATATATACAATAAAAATTTGTCTTCAGTCCTTGAATATAATTAAGGCATCTCTTCTGATATCACATAATAAAATAAACTCTAAAATCTACTAACTCTACATCCTCTTCAGTAACATTTGGTATTAATGCTGAACAGTTTCAGACTCGAAGAGATACAGTCTTTTTTTAATGGTATAAAATTTCATCAAGCATTTTTCACTTTTGTCTACACTTGGCCTCAATTCAACACATCTAATATGTTACACAGACTTACTATATTGCACTGTCGCTTTAATGTCCAATCATGATCTAAATGTAGGACCTTAAACTTCATTTCATTCCTGATAATTTCATTTCAAGCAAACCTTAAGTGTAAATTTCAATGTGAAAAGTGCTATTGATACATGTAGATGAATCATCTGGTAACCCAAATAATAAAGTGACTGTATCTCTTTAACAAAATCAGGTTTCATGTTTACTCACTGAATTTCTGGTCTCAATTTCTAAAAATATGCATGATTTCAAACCAATCACAGCAATTTTTCATGATTATTATTCCTTTAATGAAATTGGCAGCCAATTCACAGGCTACACTACAAAATACCAGCTCTTGTTTTTTAAAGTTAAAAGGCGCTTCTTCATACCACAAAAACATTTTCCATTATTTGTTTCATATTTGTTTGAAAATCAACTCCTCCAAACTTAACACACTACTGTTTCATATATTGTTTATTAAATGCATATATGGAAGAGCTCATTAAAAAGATTTGGGGGTGTCATGAAAAAGGTTGTCACTCGACATCAAGATACATTGGAAACATGAAACCTGATAACAATTAAAATGGCACGTCATATAATTCCTTACTGGTCTCTTTTGCTTTCATTATATACATAGGGTTAACACTATACATATATACAAACATGGCATCAACAATTTGGTTTACTATCACAATAAGCTTTGAGGAATCACCATAAAATAACACAACAGACACCAGTTTCTCAAAATCACCACTTATTCATTTCAATGCAATACCATCTCCATATTGCTCTATCACATTCCAAAATTTGGTAAAATTGATTAACCAAACAACATCTTTCTTGCACAAGACATCTTTGAGAAACCAGCTCTGGCATATAGTAGCTTTATATCACTTGCTACTAACTGCCAATAATTTTAACCTCCACAGCCTCCACATCCACCACAGCTAGCACCCCCACCAGCACCCCCTCCACCATCACCCCCACCTCCTCCAAAATCACCTCTGCCCCCTCCTCCAAAATCACCTCCGCCCCCTCCTCCATCACCAGCATCCCCTCCAGAA